>NC_083838.1:1390097-1438353 GCF_015708825.2 Lethenteron reissneri
AGTGTAGTGCGAGTGTGTTGCGTGAGTGTGTGAGTGTGTGTTGGTGTGGGTGTGGTGTGTACTGAGTGAGTGTGTGTGAGTGTGAGTGAGTGTGTATGAGTGAGTGGTATGATGTGATGTGACGTGTGAGGTGAGTGTGAGTGTGTAATGTGAGTGTTGTGTGTATGATTGGTGACGTGGAGTGTTGTATGAGTGGTGTGATGAGTGATGGTGTGTGAGGAGTGTGAGTGAGTGGTATGAGTGAGTGTGTATGAGTGAGTGTGTATGAGTGAGTGTGTGAGTGTGAGTGAGTGTGTGTGAGTGTGTATGTGTGAGTGTGTATGTGTGAGTGTGTATGAGTGAGTGTATGTGTGAGTGTGTGTATGTGTGAGTGAGTGTGTGAGTGTGTGTGTGTGTGAGTGTGAGTGTGTATGAGTGAGTGTGTGTGTGAGTGTGGGGAGCGGTGGTGTAGCGGTTAGCGCGCTGCGCTATGAACCTGGCGACCCGGGTTCGATTCCTGCTCACGGCTAACACCGGTGACGATTATCTGAACCGGTCCTGGGCCTCCCCTAGGTCGACTCAGCCTTAAATGAGTACCTGGTGCGGTGTGTAAACATCGTCACTAGGGAGACAAAGGCGGTCGGGCGTGGTGCTGGCCACCCACCCCCTCGTGTACCGTTCCGGCCTTCATAGGTGCTCGCTAACAGCACTTGCCCCTACAGTCTGTTAAGGCTATACGGGGGATCTTTTTATCTTTGTGTGAGTGAGTGAGTGTGAGTGTGTGAGTGTGTGTGAGTGAGTGTGTATGTGTGAGTGTGTATGAGTGAGTGAGTGTGTGAGTGTGTGTGAGTGTGTGAGTGTGAGTGTGTATGAGTGTGTGTGTGTGTGTGAGTGAGTGTGTGTGAGTGTGAGTGAGTGTGTGAGTGTGTGAGTGTGTGAGTGTATGTGTGAGTGTGTGAGTGAGTGTGTGTGTGAGTGTGTGTGAGTGTGTGAGTGAGTGAGTGTGTGAGTGAGTGTGAGCGTGTGAGTGAGTGTGTGTGTGAGTGAGTGTGAGTGAGTGAGTGTATGTGTGAGTGTGTGTGAGTGAGTGTGTGTGTAAGTGAGTGCGTGTATGAGTGTGTGAGAGTGTGTGTGTGAGTGAGTGTGTGAGTGAGTGAGTGTGTGTGAGTGAGTGTGTGTGTGAGTGTGTGTATGAGTGTGTGTGTGAGTGTGTGTATGTGTGTGTATGAGTGAGTGTGAGTGTGTGTTGGTGTGTGTATGAGTGTGTGTGAGTGTGTGTGAGTGAGTGTGTGAGTGTGAGTGAGTGTGAGTGTGTATGTTTATACCGAGGTCTGTGTCGGTTCCCGCGGGAGCGAGGAGGAGCAATGGGACTTCTCCGGTAATGCCGCCGCCGCCGCCTCGGACTTGCGCAGTCGGAGGAGCGCTCGGAACACGCTCGGCGCGCAGACACACGCCACTCTGCAAAGGCAAAGATCCCCCGCGTAGCCTCACCAGACCGTCGGGGCAAGTGCCGCGGCGAGGAGGCGGGTGGCCAGCGCCACGCCCCCGTCCCGTGCGCCACCTTGTCTGTCTCCGCCGACGTTGACGCACCGCGCCAGCTGCTCGTTTGGGATTCAAGTTCTGCTCACGGCCAACATCGGTGGGGGATCAATTCCCGATTGGGGGTTGACTTTAGGGGCCGTCCATGAATGACGTCACGCGATTTTGGACGATTTTTACCCCCCCCCTCAAATATGACGTCACAAATCTCTGCCCCCCCGCCAAAAAAAATAAAACACGCTTCAAATCGCTTTAAACTATTGTCATTGTAGTGCGTGTTTAATGCGGCGCTACACATTGATGTTGTAGGAGAAAACATTTATTACAAAGTCCATTTAATTAAGTAGAACGTGTTGTCTATATTAATTTAAAGTTGCGCATTTTGATGTGACGTCACATTTTTCAAACCCCCCCCCCCCCCAGGTACGTGACGTCATTTATGGACGGCCCCTTATCCCATCATCCCCCCGGGGTGGATAAAAAGAGTACCACTTTGCGGTTGCGCAAGAGCGGTTGGTCAGACTCGCCCCCGCCATAGGAACGTGGAATCCTCGCCGCCGGCTCCGCGGGAGATGAGCTCAGTTGAGCAGCGGATCACTTTGAACGGCACTTGCCGCCCCAGGCTGCGTGGGCTACTGGGGTGACCTTTGTCTTTGTGTGGCGGCCTCACCGGCCCTGGGGCCCAGCTGCGTCCACGGCCTCCCTGGCCAGCGCCGTGGCCGTCTCCTCCGTGTACCAGAACTGGCTCAGCTGCTACTCGCAGGACACACACACACAGACACACACACAGGGACACACACACAGACACACACACACAGGCACACACAGACACACATACACACACAGACACACACACACACACGGGAGTACACACATATACACACACAGACACACGGACACACACACACAGGACACACACAGCACACACACACGGGAGTACACACACACACACACGGGAGTACACACACACACGCAGCACACACACACACACGGAGTACACACATGGAGTACACACACACGAAAGTACACACACGGGAGCGCACACACACGGGAGCGCACACACACGGGAGCGCACACACACGGGAGCGCGCACACACACACGGAGTACACACACACACGGAGTACACACACAGGCACACACACACAGGCACACACACAGACACACACACACACACACAAAAAGAAACACGCACACAAAGAAACGCGCACACACACATGCACACAAAGACACACACGCAAGCAAATATGAATAACAGCAACAGCTTCCATTCGTCCGTCACATGACATGGGGAAGGCTCCCTGCTGGCAGGTCACAGGACAGACCCAGGATGAGGGTCTGTCTGTCACACACGTGTGCGTGTGGACACGTGCGCGAGGTCACACACGTACATGTATAGACCCCCCCCCCCCCCGATAAAGCTTTTAACAGACTGTTTGGACCAGCGCTGTTTTACTTCCCACCTAAGACAAAGATCCCCCATATAACCTGAACAGACTGTTGGGGAAAGTGTTGCCAGCCTATGCAGGCCGCCACGGCACACGAAGGCGGTGGGTGGGTGGCCAACACCACGCCCGGCCGCCTTTGTCTTTCTAGTGACAACGTCTACACACCGCACCGGGTGCTCATTTTGAAGCCGATTCGGCCTAGGGCAGAGGTCGCAAACGGGTTTTGATTCCTTACCCGTACACATACCCGGCCGCACCAGGGTTGCAAACGGGTACCCGTACCCGTACCCGGCCGTACCCGTACCCTACCCGTACCCGGCCGGGTACGAGTAGGGTACGGGTATCGCGTACCAGATTGCGACCTCTGGGATGAAGCCATGTTGCAGGCGCGGGTGGGTTGATTCTAGGAACTTAAATTGTGAGAAGAGACAAGACGTTGGGAAATGAGTGACAAACGGTGACTCACCAGTGACTCACGGCCTACCCGTACCCGGCCGCACTCGGGTCGCAAACGGCTACCCGTACCCGGCCGGGTACGGGTAGCCGGGTATCAGGCAGGGTACGGGTATCGGGTACCCGGTTGCGACCTCTGGCCTAGGGGGAGGCTCGGGACCGGTTCAGACGATCGTCGGCGGTGCCGGCCTCGAGCGGGAATCCAACTCGGGTCGCCGGGTTTCTACGCAGCAGCGCCGGCGCTAACCGCTGCACCGCCGCTCCCCACTTGACCGCCCGACAGGCGCGGCTCACCCAGTTCTCGGGCGGGTCCTCGTCCTCCGCCCGGGCTCCCGCCTCTCCCGCCGCCTCCTTCTCTCCCTGCTCCGCGTAGAACTCGCGCAGAGCGGCGAGCGCGTGCGCCGACAGCCTGGGCTCGTCGTCGTCCTCGTCGGCGTCGTCGTCGGTGGCGTCGTCGCTTCCCGGGATCCTGCGACGTCTCTGCTCGTCAGCCGACCCCATCGCTGTCGATACCTGAAGAGGGGGATCGCGCGAGATGGTCGCCAATCAGAACCTCGTGCGGTTGTCAATTTCTGGGCGCCACGGTGGCGAGGAGATGTTGACTACCTCGCCTGGTGTGCAGGAGGTCGTGGGCTCCATCCCGACCCTGACGCCTGCTGCTGCTGTATATTTGGAGTTTGCGTTTCTCTCTCTCTCATCATCATCATCGTGGTGGCTAGGAGATGTTAACTACCTCGCCGGGTACTCAGGAGGTCGTGGGCTCCATCCCGACACCTGCTGCTGTATATTTGGAGTTTGTGTGTCTCTTTCTCTCATCATCATCATCACCACGGTGGCTAGGAGATGTTGACTACCTCGCCTGGTACGCAGGAGGTCGTGGGCTCTATCCAGACCCTGACGATGCCTGCTACTGTATATTTGGAGTTTGTGTCTCTCTCTCTCATCATCATCATCACGGTGGCTAGGAGATGTTAACTACCTCGCCAGGTACGCAGGAGGTCGTGGGCTCCATCCCGACCCTGACGCCTGCTGCTGCTGCTGTATATTTGGAGTTTGCGTTTCTCTCTCCCCGTGGTCGCGTGTATTTTTCTACAGGGCGCTCCCGAATCAATGTCCCGCGTTTAGAGTATTTGGCTGCTGTAAATTCCCACGTGATAAGCCACTTCATCGAGCTATCATTTGTGATAGCCAGTTCACTTCTGAAGAAGAGGGACCTCACCTGGTAAAATAAAACAAAGCTGCTCACCACCACTACAGTGAGCTCCTCACCACCACTACAGTGAGCTCCTCACCACCACTACAGTGAGCCCCTCACCACCACTACAGTGAGCTCCTCACCACTACTACAGTGAGCTCCTCACCACTACTACAGTGAGCTCCTCACCACCACTACAGTGAGCTCCTCACCACCACTACAGTGAGCCCCTCACCACCACTACAGTGAGCTCCTCACCACCACTACAGTGAGCTCCTCACCACCACTACAGTGAGCTCCTCACCACTACTACAGTGAGCCCCTCACCACTACTACAGTGAGCCCCTCACCACCACTACAGTGAGCTCCTCACCACCACTACTACAGTGAGCTCCTCACCACCACTACAGTGAGCCCCTCACCACCACTACTACAGTGAGCTCCTCACCACCACTACAGTGAGCTCCTCACCACCACTACTACAGTGAGCCCCTCACCACTACTACAGTGAGCCCCTCACCACCACTACTACAGTGAGCTCCTCACCACTACTACAGTGAGCTCCTCACCACTACTACAGTGAGCTCCTCACCACCACTACAGTGAGCCCCTCACCACCACTACAGTGAGCCCCTCACCACCACTACAGTGAGTTCCTCACCACTACTACAGTGAGCCCCTCACCACCACTACAGTGAGTTCCTCACCACCACTACAGTGAGCCCCTCACCACCACCACTACAGTGAGCTCCTCACCACTACTACAGTGAGCCCCTCACCACCACTACAGTGAGCCCCTCACCACCACCACTACAGTGAGCTCCTCACCACTACTACAGTGAGCTCCTCACCACTACTACAGTGAGCCCCTCACCACTACTACAGTGAGCTCCTCACCACCACTACAGTGAGCTCCTCACCACCACTACAGTGAGCCCCTCACCACTACTACAGTGAGTTCCTCACCACTACTACAGTGAGCTCCTCACCACTACTACAGTGAGCCCCTCACCACCACTACAGTGAGTTCCTCACCACCACTACAGTGAGCTCCTCACCACTACTACAGTGAGCTCCTCACCACTACTACAGTGAGCTCCTCACCACTACTACAGTGAGCCCCTCACCACCACTACAGTGAGCTCCTCACCACTACTACAGTGAGCTCCTCACCACCACTACAGTGAGCTCCTCACCACTACTACAGTGAGCTCCTCACCACTACTACAGTGAGCTCCTCACCACCACTACAGTGAGCCCCTCACCACCACTACAGTGAGCCCCTCACCACTACTACAGTGAGTTCCTCACCACTACTACAGTGAGCTCCTCACCACCACTACAGTGAGCTCCTCACCACTACTACAGTGAGCTCCTCACCACTACTACAGTGAGCTCCTCACCACTACTACAGTGAGCTCCTCACCACCACTACAGTGAGCTCCTCACCACCACTACAGTGAGCTCCTCACCACCACTACAGTGAGCCCCTCACCACCACTACAGTGAGCTCCTCACCACTACTACAGTGAGCTCCTCACCACCACTACAGTGAGCCCCTCACCACCACTACAGTGAGCTCCTCACCACCACTACAGTGAGCCCCTCACCACCACTACAGTGAGCTCCTCACCACCACTACAGTGAGCTCCTCACCACCACTACAGTGAGCTCCTCACCACTACTACAGTGAGCTCCTCACCACTACTACAGTGAGCTCCTCACCACTACTACAGTGAGCTCCTCACCACCACTACAGTGAGCTCCTCACCACTACTACAGTGAGCTCCTCACCACCACTACAGTGAGCCCCTCACCACTACTACAGTGAGCTCCTCACCACCACTACAGTGAGCTCCTCACCACTACTACAGTGAGCTCCTCACCACTACTACAGTGAGCTCCTCACCACTACTACAGTGAGCTCCTCACCACTACTACAGTGAGCTCCTCACCACCACTACAGTGAGCTCCTCACCACTACTACAGTGAGCTCCTCACCACTACTACAGTGAGCTCCTCACCACTACTACAGTGAGCTCCTCACCACTACTACAGTGAGCTCCTCACCACCACTACAGTGAGCTCCTCACCACTACTACAGTGAGCTCCTCACCACCACCACTACAGTGAGCTCCTCACCACTACTACAGTGAGCTCCTCACCACCACCACTACAGTGAGCTCCTCACCACTACTACAGTGAGCTCCTCACCACCACTACAGTGAGCTCCTCACCACCACTGACTGCACTGTCCCAGCGAGGCAGGGCCTAGTGCAGGCTTTGTGTGACTCGCTGGGCCGCGAGCGGTCTCGAGAGAGAGGCAGAGAGAGACAGAGACACAGAGTGAGACACAGAGAGAGACAGAGAGACAGAGACACAGACACAGAGTGAAACACAAAGTGACTCAGAGTGAGAGACACAGAAACAGAGACACAGAGACAGTGAGACACAGAGAGACACAAAGTGAGAGACACAGACACAGAGTGAGAGAGACACAGAGAGACAGAGACACAGAGTGAAACACAAAGTGACTCAGAGTGAGAGACACAGAAACAGAGACACAGAGACAGTGAGACACAGAGAGACACAAAGTGAGAGACACAGACACAGAGTGAGAGAGACACAGAGAGACAGAGACACAGAGTGAAACACAAAGTGACTCAGAGTGAGAGACACAGAAACAGAGTGACACAGAGACAGTGAGACACAGAGAGACACAAAGTGAGAGACACAGACACAGAGTGAGAGAGACACAGAGAGACAGAGACACAGAGTGAAACACAAAGTGACTCAGAGTGAGAGACACAGAAACAGAGACACAGAGACAGTGAGACACAGAGAGACACAAAGTGAGAGACACAGACACAGAGTGAGAGAGACACAGAGAGACAGAGACACAGACACAGAGTGAAACACAAAGTGACTCAGAGTGAGAGACACAGAAACAGAGACACAGAGACAGTGAGACACAGAGAGACACAAAGTGAGAGACACAGACACAGAGTGAGAGAGACACAGAGAGACAGAGACACAGAGTGAAACACAAAGTGACTCAGAGTGAGAGACACAGAAACAGAGACACAGAGACAGTGAGACACAGAGAGACACAAAGTGAGAGACACAGACACAGAGTGAGAGAGACACAGAGAGACAGAGACACAGACACAGAGTGAAACACAAAGTGACTCAGAGTGAGAGACACAGAAACAGAGACACAGAGACAGTGAGACACAGAGAGACACAAAGTGAGAGACACAGACACAGAGTGAGAGAGACACAGAGACACAGACACAGAGTGAAACACAAAGTGACTCAGAGTGAGAGACACAGAAACAGAGACACAGAAACAGAGTGACACAGAGACAGTGAGACACAGACACAGAGAGACACAGAGTGAGAGAGACACAGAGACACAGAGTGAAACACACAGACTCAGAGAGAGACACAGAGTGACTCAGAGTGAGAGACACAGAGAGACAGAGTGAGAGAGACAGAGAGACACAGAGAGACACAGACACAGAGTGAGACACAGAGTGAGACACAGAGAGACACAGAGTGAGAGACACACAGAGACAGAGTGAGAGAGACAGAGAGACACAGAGAGACACAGACTCAGAGAGAGACACAGAGTGACTCAGAGTGAGAGACACAGAGAGACAATTACCTCGTGAGAGTCGCTCCCTTCTCACCCACGGAGCGGTGACCCCGTGGTGACCCCGTGACGACCCCCGTGGTGACCCCGTGACGACGCGACGAGCCAATGGGATCGCGGCTCAACAGCCCCGCCCCCTCAGCCGCCCCGCCCCCGCCTAGTCGCCCCGCCCACCCAGTGATAACCACTGAACCCTGTGGGAGCCTCAGTCTGGCTCTGTGAGTCTCAGTGATAACCACTGAACCCTGTGGGAGCCTCAGTCTGGCTCTGTGAGTCTCAGTGATAACCACTGAACCCTGTGGGAGCCTCAGTCTGGCTCTGTGAGTCTCAGTGATAACCACTGAACCCTGTGGGAGCCTCAGTCTGGCTCTGTGAGTCTCAGTGATAACCACTGAACCCTGTGGGAGCCTCAGTCTGTCTCTGTGAGTCTCAGTGATGAACACTGAACCCTGTGGGAGCCTTAGTCTGGCTCTGTGAGTCTCAGTGATAACCACTGAACCCTGTGGGAGCCTCAGTCTGTCTCTGTGAGTCTCAGTGATGAACACTGAACCCTGTGGGAGCCTTAGTCTGGCTCTGTGAGTCTCAGTGATAACCACTGAACCCTGTGGGAGCCTCAGTCTGGCTCTGTGAGTCTCAGTGATGAACACTGAACCCTGTGGGAGCCTTAGTCTGGCTCTGTGAGTCTCAGTGATAACCACTGAACCCTGTGGGAGCCTCAGTCTGTCTCTGTGAGTCTCAGTGATGAACACTGAACCCTGTGGGAGCCTTAGTCTGGCTCTGTGAGTCTCAGTGATAACCACTGAACCCTGTGGGAGCCTCAGTCTGTCTCTGTGAGTCTCAGTGATGAACACTGAACCCTGTGGGAGCCTTAGTCTGGCTCTGTGAGTCTCAGTGATAACCACTGAACCCTGTGGGAGCCTCAGTCTGTCTCTGTGAGTCTCAGTGATGAACACTGAACCCTGTGGGAGCCTTAGTCTGGCTCTGTGAGTCTCAGTGATAACCACTGAACCCTGTGGGAGCCTCAGTCTGTCTCTGTGAGTCTCAGTGATGAACACTGAACCCTGTGGGAGCCTTAGTCTGGCTCTGTGAGTCTCAGTGATAACCACTGAACCCTGTGGGAGCCTCAGTCTGGCTCTGTGAGTCTCAGTGATGAACACTGAACCCTGTGGGAGCCTTAGTCTGGCTCTGTGAGTCTCAGTGATAACCACTGAACCCTGTGGGAGCCTCAGTCTGGCTCTGTGAGTCTCAGTGATTACCACTGAACCCTGTGGGAGCCTCAGTCTGTCTCTGTGAGTCTCAGTGATGAACCCTGAACCCTGTGGGAGCCTCAGTCTGGCTCTGTGAGTCTCAGTGATTACCACTGAACCCTGTGGGAGCCTCAGTCTGGCTCTGTGAGTCTCAGTGATGAACACTGAACCCTGTGGGAGCCTTAGTCTGGCTCTGTGAGCCCCATTGATAACCACTGAACCCTGTGGGAGCCTCAGTCTGGCTCTGTGAGTCTCAGTGATTACCACTGAACCCTGTGGGAGCCTCAGTCTGGCTCTGTGAGTCTCAGTGATGAACACTGAACCCTGTGGGAGCCTTAGTCTGGCTCTGTGAGTCTCAGTGATGAACACTGAACCCTGTGGGAGCCTTAGTCTGGCTCTGTGAGCCCCAGTGATAACCACTGAACCCTGTGGGAGCCTCAGTCTGGCTCTGTGAGTCTCAGTGATTAACACTGAACCCTATGGGAGCCTCAGTCTGGCTCTGTGAGCCCCAGTGATAACCACTGAACCCTGTGAGAGCCTCAGTCTGGCTCTATGAGTCTCAGTGATTACCACTGAACCCTGTGGGAGGAGCCTCAGTCTGGCTCTGTGAGCCTCAGTGATGAACCCTGAACCCTGTGGGAGCCTCAGTCTGGCTCTGTGAGCCTCAGTGATGAACACTGAACCCTGTGGGAGGAGCCTCAGTCTGGCTCTGTGAGCCTCACTGATTAACACTGAACCCTGTGGGAGCCTTAGTCTGGCTCTGTGAGTCTCATTGATGAACACTGAACCCTGTGGGAGCCTTAGTCTGGCTCTGTGAGTCTCAGTGATGAACACTGAACCCTGTGGGAGCCTTAGTCTGGCTCTGTGAGCCCCAGTGATAACCACTGAACCCTGTGGGAGCCTCAGTCTGGCTCTGTGAGTCTCAGTGATTAACACTGAACCCTATGGGAGCCTCAGTCTGGCTCTGTGAGCCCCAGTGATAACCACTGAACCCTGTGAGAGCCTCAGTCTGGCTCTGTGAGTCTCAGTGATTACCACTGAACCCTGTGGGAGGAGCCTCAGTCTGGCTCTGTGAGCCTCAGTGATGAACCCTGAACCCTGTGGGAGCCTCAGTCTGGCTCTGTGAGCCTCAGTGATGAACACTGAACCCTGTGGGAGGAGCCTCAGTCTGGCTCTGTGAGCCTCACTGATTAACACTGAACCCTGTGGGAGCCTTAGTCTGGCTCTGTGAGTCTCATTGATTAACACTGAACCCTATGGGAGCCTCAGTCTGGCTCTGTGAGCCCCAGTGATGAACACTGAACCCTGTGGGAGCCTCAGTCTGGCTCTGTGAGCCTCAGTGATGAACACTGAACCCTGTGGGAGGAGCCTCAGTCTGGCTCTGTGAGCCTCACTGATTAACACTGAACCCTGTGGGAGCCTTAGTCTGGCTCTGTGAGTCTCATTGATTAACACTGAACCCTATGGGAGCCTCAGTCTGGCTCTGTGAGCCCCAGTGATGAACACTGAACCCTGTGGGAGCCTCAGTCTGGCTCTGTGAGCCCCAGCGATGAACACTGAACCCTGTGGGAGCCTCAGTCTGGCTCTGTGAGCCCCAGTGATGAACACTGAACCCTGTGGGAGCCTCAGTCTGGCTCTGTGAGCCCCAGTGATGAACACTGAACCCTGTGGGAGCCTCAGTCTGTCTCTGTGAGCCTCAGTGATGAACACTGAACCCTGTGGGAGCCTCAGTCTGGCTCTGTGAGTCTCATTGATTAACACTGAACCCTGTGGGAGCCTTAGTCTGGCTCTGTGTGCCACAGTGATGAACACTGAACCCTGTGGGAGCCTCAGTCTGGCTCTGTGAGTCTCATTGATTAACACTGAACCCTGTGGGAGCCTCAGTCTGGCTCTGTGAGTCTCATTGATTAACACTGCACCCTATGGGAGCCTCAGTCTGGCTCTGTGAGCCTCAGTGATGAACACTGAACCCTATGGGAGCCTCAGTCTGGCTCTGTGAGTCTCAGTGATAAACACTGAACCCTGTGGGAGCCTTAGTCTGGCTCTGTGAGCCTCACTGATTAACACTGAACCCTGTGGGAGGAGCCTCAGTCTGGCTCTGTGAGCCCCAGTGATGAACACTGAACCCTGTGGGAGGAGCCTCAGTCTGGCTCTGAGCTCCCAACGATTGCCCACGCTCTGTGGACCTCTACATATTAAGGTGAGCCAACGAACGAGTGTTTACGTGTGTGGGAGGAGATCGGAGCACCCGGAGCAAACCCTCTCCTGTGAGGGGGAAACACTCGATCCCCGCCGTACAGATGGAGATTAGTCCACACTGCTGTAGTACCGCCTTCTCCTGGCCGAGCCTGGGGGTACTGCTCCTATCCTTGACACCCACCCCACGAGTAGAAGGGAGTGAGATGGAACAGATGGAGATTAGTCCACACTCTGCTGTACCACCACCAGCTACTACCTGGCCGAGCCAGGGAGTACGGCTCCTCTCCTTGACACCCACCCACGGGTAGGGGAAGGCCGTTTCGCAGCAGCGATGACATCGATAACAACGCATCAATAATGATGATAACAGTTGTATAATTAGCGCCCTTCGGAGTGACGGAGGAGCGGGGGGGGAGAGAGGCGAGCGAGGCGGCGTGCCGGTGTTAAAACTTTTTATTAAAATCCATCTGTAAATATACAGGGTGGGGGGGTGGGGTGGGGGGGGTGCTTCCACGCCGCAATAAATAACCCGGAGAGACGCGCGCGTTCCGATTGGGGGGGGGGGGGTGGGACGCTGCGTGTCGCCGCTGTACCCCTCGGCCCGGCTCTGCCCTCCGACCCCTCGCATTCTGACCGCCGCAGGCCACGGTTCGAATTCACAACTTGGTTGTGGTAAACCACCACCACCGCCACCGCCACCACCACCGCCGCCACCGCCACCGCCGCCGGTTACCCCCCCCCCCGCCCACCTCACCGCAAAACAAAATAAAAACTGAAAACGAAGAACGGTATAATTCATCGACGTCAAAAAAACGAAACGAAACGTAGTCGTCAAGTTCACTTGGAGAGTTCGTGTCTCTCATTGAGCCTGCCGCGCGTAGACGATGCGACGCAGGCTCCTCCTGCCCACCGACATCCCCCCCCTAAATCCCGCTCGAGTTCCCCCGTCCCTGTGGAGCGGCAGGGCCGGGTCGCCCCACCGACGACTCATCCGCTCCGGGTCCCCAAATCCGCTCCGGGTCCCCAATTCCGCTCCGGGTCCCCAATTCCGCTCCGGGTCCCCAAATCCGCTCCGGGTCCCCAAATCCGCTCCGGGTCCCCAAATCCGCTCCGGGTCCCCAAATCCGCTCCGGGTCCCCAATTCCGCTCCGGGTCCCCAAATCCGCTCCGGGTCCCCAAATCCGCTCCGGGTCCCCAAATCCGCTCCGGGTCCCCAAATCCGCCCCGGGTCGCCGACTCTGCCCCAGGGGGATGCCGACTCCATTTGAAATTCGCGCCAATCAACGCCATTGGTCGAGCGCGCCCCGCGTGACCCCGCGTGACCCCGCGTGACCCCGCGTGACATCGCGTGACCCCGCCGCGCGACACGTGTTTTTACTTGTATATATTTTTCTCGCTTATGCATTTAAGCGACGGCACAAAAGAGAATTTTCCTCGCCTCCCTCGGCTCGTGCCCCACCCCCCCGACTCGGAGTCGTTCAGCGCCCGGCTCCCCGGACACGGCGGGGGCCGTGGCGCACCCCGATACCTGCCGTCGCGATGCCTCGCGGAGGGGGTAGGACCCCCCACCCCACCGCCCACAGCCCCCCGCCCGACACTTATTGCTTGAGATCGAAGTACCGCACGGGGCATCGCTTGGTTTGTCCTCGCGAGGGCTCGGTCAGTGCAGGCGCGCCTCCGACAGCGTCGCTGCCAACGCCGCTGCCTCCTACAGCGTCGGCGTCTCTTACAGCGTCGCCGCCCCCCCTCTCTGTCTCCGAGCCGCGCGCTAAAACCAAGCGGGCGGTGCGATTGGCTCCGCCCGAGTGCACCGGCGGGCAGCAACCGATCGGAATTTTTTTTTTTGCCGCTATCATTCAAAGTTTATTTTTTTCCCATTTATTTATTATTGATCCTAATTCTTCCGCACATTTTATCGTTGCGTACAGTATCGTTGCGTACTGTGTCGCTGTCAAGGCTATTATCGACTCAACGCCAAGTGAAGGCCTCGTATATCGCTCGTAGGCTCGCAAACAACGGCTGGGGAACGCATCTCGGCCGGAAGCGTGCTACGACGACCTCCCGCAGCGCCGCTCCGTACAGCGCCGCTCCGTACAGCGCCGCTCCGTACAGCGCCGCTCCGTACAGCGCCGCTCCGTACAGCGCCGCTCCGTACAGCGCCGCGTTTATGCAGAAGGGCCTCCCAAGCGCCCCACGTGACGCTCCTGCCATGTCGCCCGCGGTGGAACCAGATGCCGAGCGGACCAGACGGCTTCGCCATCCGTGCTCCTCGTTGATCCGGACGCACAGTCGAGTCGAACGAACGAACCCACAGGCGACGCCCGACCGACACCAACGAAGTCCGGCGGTTGAGACGACCGCCCTGGTGCCCACCGGCCTCCTGAGCCAAGCGCGGCGGACCAGACACGGGACGTACGACAAAGACAAAGGGTCCCTCCCCCCCCCCCCACCCCGGCGTAGCCCACGCGGGCTGCCGGGGCAAGTGCTGTTCGATGAGCAGCAGTGCCTAAGAAGGCCGGCGCCGCTCGCCCAATGTGTGCGTGTGTGCGCGTGCACTTTGAACTTCTTTCGCACCGTACATGGCCAGCCGTGCTAAGCGGAGGTGCGGGGAGCGGTGTGGCCAGAACCGCGCCCGGTACTGATTTAAGGCCGAGTCGACCGAGGGGAGGCCCAGGACCGGTTCAGATCATCGTCACTGGCGGTGTTGGTGGTGGCCGTGAGCGGGAATCGAACTTGGGTCTCTGCTGGGTTCGTAGCGCGGCGCGGCGCTAACCGCCGTTCCGCACTCGGACCCTCAGACAGTCACAAAGCCACCGAACCACGGAGACACACAGACACACATACACACAGACATACGGGAACAGACACAGAGATACAGAGACACACATACATACGGGGACAGACACACAGCCACAGAGACACACAGACACACATACACACATACATACGGGGACAGACACAGAGACACAGAGACCTATATACAGAGACACGGACACTCACACAGACATGTGGACATTCACACAGACAAACACTGAGACACTCCGACAGACGGACGGACGGGCAGGCGGGCGGACGGACGGGCAGGCGGGCGGGCGGACGAGGCCGCGTCAGTGGCCGTGCTGCTGGGCCGAGGGCCCTGACGAGGCCGTCGTGGGCAGGCGTGCCGCCCTCGCGGCCAGCGACAGCGGCGGGGGGGGGGGCGGCCACGGACAGCCGGGGGGGGCAGCCGGGGGGGGCGGCCGGCAGGCAGCGGTGCAGGCGGGCCAGGGCCTCCTCGCTGCGCTGGCGCTCGCTCGCCAGGCGGCGCTTGCAGCCCAGCAGCTCCTGCCCGAGAGAGAGCCGTCGTCAGCGGTTTAGAGTCACGGTCGGCAGCGGCGTCATCATCGACGTCGCCATCGACGTCGTCATCGACGTCGTCATCGACGACGTCATCATCGACGACGTCATCGTCGACGTCATCATCGACGTCATCATCGACGACGTCATCGTCGACGTCATCATCGACGTCATCATCGACGTCGTCATCGACGGCGTCATCGTCGACGTCATCGTCGACGTCGTCATCGACGTCGTCATCGACGTCGTCATCGACGTCATCATCGACGTCATCATCGGTGTCGTCGCATTCCATATCATCATCATCATCATCGCCATTGTCAGCAGCCCCATAAACCTATTCCCCAACTGTACCCCTGTTCCCCTATCTCTACCCGTGTCCCCGTGTCCCAATGTACCCATCCCGGTGTACCCCATCCCCGTGTCCCCATGTCCCCGTGTCTCCGTGTCTCTGTCCCGTGTGTCTCCGTCCCAGCGTGTACCCATTTCCGTGTCCCCGTGTCCCCATCCCCGTGTCTCCGTCCCGCTGTGTCCCCAGTGTCCCCGTGTCCCCGTGTCCCCGTGTATCTGTGTCTCCGTCCCCATGTCCCCATGTCCCCATGTCCCCGTGTCTCCGTGTCTCCGTCCCGCTGTGTCCCCGTCCCGCTTTGTCCCCATCCCCGTGTCTCCGTGCCGCCGTGTCCCCATCCCCGTGTCTCCGTGTCTCCATCCTGCTGTGTCCCGAGTGTCCCCGAGCGGGCCGAGGGAGCCTCACCGCGACGCGCGAGTTCAGGGTCTCGGCCAGGGTCCCCAGGTGGCGGTTGTAGAGGTTCAGGCGGCCCACCTGCTCCTGCAGCACCTCTCGCTCCAGCACGTGCTCTGCACACACACAGAGGTCACCCGCACACACACAGAGGTCACCCGCGCACACACAGAGGTCACCCGCACACACACAGAGGTCACCCGCACACACACAGAGGTCACCCGCACACACACAGAGGTCACACACACAGAGGTCACCTGCACACACACAGAGGTCCCCCGCGCACACACAGAGGTCACCCGCACACACACAGAGGTCACCCGCCCACACACAGAGGTCACCCGCACACACACAGAGGTCATCCGCGCACACACAGAGGTCACCCGCACACACACAGAGGTCACCCGCGCACACACAGAGGTCACCCGCGCACACACAAAGGTCACCCGCGCACACACAGAGGTCACCCGCACACACACAGAGGTCACCCGCGCACACACAGAGGTCACCTGCACACACACAGAGGTCACCCGCGCACACACAGAGGTCACCCGCGCACACACAGAGGTCACCCGCACACACACAGAGGTCACCCGCGCACACACAGAGGTCACCCGCGCACACACAGAGGTCACCCGCGCACACACAGAGGTCACCCGCGCACACACAGAGGTTACCCGCGCACACACAGAGGTCACCCGCTCACACACAGAGGTCACCCGTGCACACACAGAGGTCACCCGCTCACACACAGAGGTCACCCGTGCACACACAGAGGTCCCCCGTGCAGCCTTAACACGCACTGCCGGGGCAAGCGCCATTGCGAGCAAGGCCGGCACTGTGGCGCACGAGGGGGTGGGTGGCCAGCACCACGCCCGGCCGCCTTTGTCTCCCCAGTGGCGATGTTTACCACACACACAGCACCAGGTACTCATTTGAGGCTGAGTTGACGTGGTTCGGATAATCGTCACCGAAAATTGGCCGTGAGCGGGAATCGAACTCGGGTCTCGGGTTTTTGCTTCCCACGCTCACACCAACGCCAACGCCATTCACCACGGCGCCTGTGCCAGGCCAGACGCACGCACACGGCAGCAGCAGCATTCCCCACCGCCGCCACGCCACCGCGGGACGCACCCATCAGGTGCTGCTGGTAGGCCTCGATCACGGCCTCCACGCCCCTCCACTCCGCCGCTCCGTCTCCCGGCGCCTCCGCGCCGCTCCCCGGGACCCCGGCGGCGGCGGAAGCCGCTCCCGGCGCCGACTCGGCTCTCCCCGCGCCGTCGGCAGCCGCGCCGACGCCGTGCTCCGCTCGACCGGCGCCGTCGCCGCCGCCGCCGCCCGCGTCGGCGTGAGCGTGAGAGTGCTCGAGCACCGCGTCGGAGTTTGCGCTCCACCGCACGCCGCCCTGCGGCCGACCGAACGGCGAGAAGCTCGGACGCACGGCCGGCCACGCCGCCGCCGCCGCCGTGGGCGTCACCGCGACCCCTCTGCCTCCTGCGTTGCCGTTGCAGCCGCTGCTGTGGCCGCCGTGGCTGCTGCTGTGGCCACCACCGCTGCCGCTGATGCTGCTGCTGTTGTTGTTGTTGTGGCCGCCGCCGCTGATGATGCTGCTGCTGTTGTTGTTGTGGCCGCTGACGATAATGCTGCTGCTGCTGCTGTTGTTATTGTTGTGGCCGCCGCCGCTGATGATGATGCTGCTGCTGTTGCTGCTGTTGTTGTTGCCGCCGCCGCCTTCCATTCCCAGGAACCGGATGTCGCTCATCATCGGCCTAGCGACCGGGCCGAGCACAGGCCTGGCCGACCCACCGCCATTCACGCTCAAGTCCTGCCTGCGAAGGTGCTGCTGGGCGTCGTTGGACCTTCCCTGCTGCTGTTGATGCTGATGATGCTGATGATGCTGCTGCTGATGATGATGCTGCTGCTGCTGCTGCTGATGATGATGTTGATGATGATGATGATGCTGCTGCTGCGTCTGCTGCTGCTGCTGCTGCTGCTGAGGCCGTACAGAGGCCAGACCGGGCCTGGTCAAGTCGAGGGCGGTTCGGACGATCCCACCGGCGGAGTCGGAGAGGCGCGGGGGGAGAGCGGCGATGGACGGGGGCGGTGGCGCAAGGCCGCGCGGCGGTGCCGGCGGCTGTTGCTGCGTTTGTTGCTGCGGTTGTTGCTGCGGTTGTTGCGGTTGTGGTTTAGCCAAATGGAAGTGGGGGGCCGCCGTTCTAGTGGGGGGCTCGCGGGGCACCACGACGAGCGGTGGTGGAGAGGGAGGGGCGACGGAGACGGCGCCCGTGGAGACGTTGGGAGCAACGATGGCGGAGGAGGCGGTGGTGGTGGAGGTGGTGGAGGAGGTGGTGGAGGAGGTGGTGGAGGAGGTGGTGGAGGAGGTGGTGGAGGAGGTGGTGGAGGAGACGTTGGGACCTGCAAGCGAGAGGGTGGTGGTGGTAGTTGTTGTGGCGGTTGTGGTAGTGGTGGTGGTTATTGTGGTGGTGGTTATTGTGGTGGTGGAGGTTGTGATTGTTGTGGTTGTGGTAGTTGTTGTGGTGGATGGTTGTTGTGGTGGTTGTTGTAGTGGTGGTGGTTGTTTTGGTGGTGGAGGTTGTGGTGGCAATAGTTGTGGTGGTGGTAGTTGTTGTTGTGGTAGTGGTGGTAGTGGTGGTGTGGTGGTGTGGTGGTGTTGGAGGTAGTAGTGGTGGTTAGGCCTCATTGCTGCTGTGAAAAGTGATTTGCAGATGATGTTTTAACATTGCGATGTTGTTTTGGCCAATAGCGCTGGCACTGTGAGTGTGCGCTTCATTTGCTGTGGGAGGAATCTCCCGCAGAGCAATGGGGAGAATATACAGCTCACACACACAGACAAAGATCCCCCGTGTAGCCTGCGGCAGACTGTAGGGGCAAGTGCTCTAAGCGAGTACCTATGAAGGCCGGCACGGGACAGGAGGGGGTGGGTGGCCAGCACCACGCCCGGCCACATTTGTCTCCCCAGTGGCGATGTTTACTACACACCGCACCGGGTACTCATTTGAGGCCGAGTCGACCTAATCGTCGCCGGTGTTGGCCGTGAGCGGGAATCGAACTCGGATCGCCGGTTTTCGGAGCGCGGCGTAGCGCTAACGGCTGCGCCACCGCTCCCCACGCGCACACACAAACACGTGTCCACACACGCGCACATTTACACACTCACACGCACACACGCGCACGCTCGCACTCACGACACCCGCTCTCAGCTCGGAGTCTCCGGTGACGTCATCCTCGGCCCCTCCCCTCCCCCGCAGCCCCCCCTCCAGCCCCCCACCACCAGCCCCCGTGGCCCCCCCCCCTCCGCTCACATGCCAGACCAACTCCACGCAGACCGGCGCACTCCAGTCGCGATTCTAATCCGGGCGGTGCCATACCCACCCACACCCCACTACCCCCCACCAGAGGTCGCAACCGGGTACCCCCCGATACCCGTACCCTACCCGATACCCGGCTACCCGTACCCAGCCGGGTATGGGTACCCGTTTGCGACCCTGGTGCGGCCGGGTACGGGTACGGGTAAGGAATCAAAACCCGTTTGCAACTTCTGCCCCCCACCCCCCTCCTCTAGGTCGGCGTTTGTCACCAGCCGGCGGCGGCGGTGGCGGTGGCGGTGTGGCGCTCACCGGGGTGGCGCTCACCGGGGTGGCGCTCACCAGCGTGGCACTCACCGGGGTGGCGCTCACCGGGGTGGTGTTCACAGGGATGGCGCTCACCGGGGTGGTGCTGCGCCGAGGAGTGGAGGTGCAGCCACGGCGTCGGGTGGCGGAAGGGAGCGTCGCTGGGCAGCCGCCCGTCCTTGGCGGCCTGCATGAGCGCCAGGGCGCACTCTCGCTCTGCGCACGCCGCACGCGGCAAAGACAAAGGTTCCCCACCCCCCCCGTGTAGCCATTAGCAAAGACCTCTTGGGGAAAGTGCCGTTAGCGAGCGCCTATTAAGGCCGGCACGGCACGCCCACGGAGGGGTGGTGTGGCCAGGGCCAGGCCCGGCCGCCTCTGTCTCCCCGGCGCTGACGTTCACACACCGTACCAGGTACTCGGCGAGCTCAAGCCAAGCGCCGGTTCAGATCTTCGCCGCCGATGTCGGTGGGAATCGAACTCGGGCCTCCGGGGGTTCGCAGCGCACGCAACGCCGCTAACCGCCGCGCCACCGCTCCGCACACTCGCACACGGACGCAGCGATCCGCCTCTGCATTGCTGCGGTGCGTGCGTACGTACGTTGAACTTGCGCAGCAGCGTACACAGCCGACCGTGCCAACAGGGGCGTCGTCAGCGAGCGCCTATTAAGGCCGGCACGGCTCTGACATCGCGCTCCCCCCCCCCCCCCGAGTCGATGACGACGCACCGATCGGCCGACGCCGTCGCGTCACCGAGCCCGGCTCACCCTGGCGCAGCTCCGGCTTGACGTGCGTGAGCGACAGCCGCACCAGGAAGTCCATCTTCTCGGGGAAGTCGCTGGCGCTGTTGAGGTCGCCCTGCTGCTGCTGCTGCGTCGTACCAGTCGCGGTGCACGCGGGCAACGCCGCCGCCGCCACCGCGCCCCCGGCCGCGGCCGCCGCGGTGCATTGTGGGAGCGAGGGGGCGGCCCCGCGGGGGGGGCTGGGGTCCATCATGCGCCGGCGGCGCTTGCGGGCACGCTCGGCGGCGAGGGAGTCGCGGTGCGGGCGCGACGTGAGGCCCACGATGGCCAGCAGGCCCAGCTTCTATGTGGGGGGGCGCGGGGGGGGGGGGCACGGGGGGGGGCACGCGGGGAGGGGGCACGGGGGGGGGTACGCGGGGGGGGGGCACGGAGAGGGGGATTCACGCGGAGACGTGGATGGACGCACGGATTAGACAAAGGCAATTGAGATTTTCTTGGCGAGACAGAGATGGATACGAAATACACACAGATGTCAGATGTACGCACACACAGACGCCGCACACACAGATAGTGGTACACAGACACACACACACACGGCTCACGCACCTCGGGCGTGCAGGAGAGAGGCAGAGGCGGCCGCTGGGACAGTCACCACACACACAGACACCACACACACAGACACCGCACACAGACACCACACACAGACACCCACACACACACACAGACACCCACACACACACATAATGACACCGCCCACGCACCTCGGGCGTGCACGAGAGAGGCAGGGGCGGCCGCTGGGACAGGCGCCGCACGTCGGCTCTCATCTCCCCCTCGTCCAGCTCCTCGTCGCTGTCCGAGCCGCTGGGAGCTCGGACTCCTAGACACACACACGCACACACGCACACGCACACACACACACGTACACGCACACACGTACACACACACACGCACACGCACACACGTGAATACACACACACGTACACACACACACGTGAATACACACACACACACACGTAAACACACACACATGTAAATACACACACATACACACACACACGCACACGTACACACACACACACACGTGAATACACACACACGTAAACACACACACATGTAAATACACACACATACACACACACACGCACACGTACACACACACACGCACACACACACACGTACACACACACACGCACACACACACATGTAAATACACACACACGTAAATACACACACACACGTACACACGTAAATACACACACACGTACACACATGCACACGTAAATACACACACACGCACACGTAAATACGCACACACACGCACACACACACGCACACACGTGAATACACACACGCACACACGTGAATACACACACGCACACGCAAATACACACACCCACGTACACGCACACGTGAATACACGCACACACACGTACACACACGTACACACACGTACACACACACACGCACACACACACACGTGAATACACACACACACGTGAATACACACACGCACACACGGACACATACACACACACACGTACACACGTACACACGTAAATACACACACACGCACACACGTACACACGTAAATACACACACACGTACACACATGCACACGTAAATAAACACACACACGTACACACACACACGTAAATACGCACACACACGCACACACACGCGTACACGCATGCACACACACGTGACTACACACACACACGCGTACACGCACACGCGTTTATACATGTGTAGGGCTTGAGTATAGTGCGCCACGCATCCCCTGCCTCTGTTGCTATGCAAGCAAGCACAGTACAGTGGAGTGATGTGGGGTAATGGTTGTTGTTGTGACTTTAGGCGAAGTGGGTCGTTAAGGGTTGAAACAGGTGTCAGGGTAGCCGGGAGGACACAGGCCACTGATTGGCTGGGAAGGTAATTGGGCATTAGCTGGCGTCGCTCTGGCGGTGAAAACAAGGCCACGTGACACGGGGGGGGGGGGGGGCAGGGGGTGAGCGATAAGCGGGGGGGGGGGGGGGTAGAGATAATTAGGGAGATTAATTGGTGTGGGGATATAAGCCAGAGCGCAACGGAGAGAAGGGAGTCCTGTACGAGTCGGCGTCGTGGATGGAGCTGCAGCAACGGTGCCCGGGGAGTCGCAGAGCAAGTGACAGTAGAGTAAAGCACGGAGAGACAGTGGTAGCGAGAACGCAGTGAGCCACCAGGGTAGCCGTGCATCGGAAGGATGCAGAGTAGGAGAAACCGTAGAGATGACAAGCGTAGCGATAGTGAGGTAGAGAGACGCGGAGCGACGTGGAGCGAGGGCACGGAGAGACGTGGAGCGACGTGGAGCGGAGCGAGGGCACGGAGAGACGCGGAGCGACGCGGAGCGGAGCGAGGGCACGGAGAGACGCGGAGCGACGCGGAGCGGAGCGAGGGCACGGAGAGACGCGGAGCGACGCGGAGCGGAGCGAGGGCACGGAGAGACGCGGAGCGACGCGGAGCGGAGCGAGGGCACGGAGAGACGCGGAGCGACGTGGAGCGGAGCGAGGGCACGGAGAGACGCGGAGCGACGCGGAGCGGAGCGAGGGCACGGAGAGACGCGGAGCGACGCGGAGCGGAGCGAGGGCACGGAGAGACGCGGAGCGACGCGGAGCGGAGCGAGGGCACGGAGAGACGTGGAGCAGTGGCGCGGCGAAGGTGGACTCTAAGAGGAAAATAAAGAGAGAAAGACAACCCTTGTACGAGTCCTACACATGTACACAAAGATCCCCCGTATAGCCATGACATAGACACACACACACACACAGACACACACACACATAGACACACACACATAGACACACACACAGACACACACGCACGCGAACATACACTAACACGCATATACATGCACATACATAGTCAGAATACACACACACACAGACTCACACATCCATCACACGCAGATGCATCACACAGACACACGCGCAGATACACGCATAGACAAAGATCCCCCGTGTAGCCTTAACAGAGTGTAGGGGCAAGGGCTGTTAGCGAGCACCTATGAAGGCCGGAACGGCACACGAGGGGGTGGGTGGCCAGCACCACGCCCGGCCGCCTTTGTCTCCCCAGTGGCGCTGAGGTTTACGAACGTACACAAGCTGGGGGGGGGGGGGGAGTGGGAAAGCGGGTGGGGGGGAGTGAGCATTCCAGCCGCGCTCCCACATGTCCCTGTCGAGCCTGCCGGCGTAGTGGCTCACTCACCGTGGAGCCAGGTGAGCCACTTACCGTGGAGCCAGGCAAGTTTGCGCTTCCTCTCGGCCAGGTCGAGGCGGCTGACCACGCGACGCGTCGTGCGCAGGGCCTCGTCGTACACCACGTCGGGCCTGGGGGGGGGGGGGGGGGACACACACACCGCGGCCCCCACGTCACGGGACACCGGCGGGGGGAGGGGCGGGCGCCGTGCGCTGCCCTCGGCTTCGCTGCGTAGCTGACAAGCGCCGCCGGGACTTTTTACGACCTCTTTTTTTCCCGCTGCGCACAAACCGAGCTCGGCCGACGGTCACGGCGCGCGTATCGACGCGCACCGGCGATGCTGCGCCACCGACTGGTGTCAATGGCGCGCGAGGAACGCGTTGTTAGCCCCCCCCTGCCCCTGGCCCTGCTTGGCCCCCCGCCCCGAGCCAGATTTGGATGCGTTCTTTGTGAGGTGGTTTGGCTATGGCTCTGGTCGGGTGTGCCAGTGGAAAAACCATCACCTGTACCGTGCTGGCTCAGCTCATGTGCGCCGATAATTTTTTGTATTTGATAACGTCCTACGAAAACTTACAGGTTTTCCAGGACAGGCAGCTTAATAAAGAATGATTCTGGGAAAATTGGGACAGGTGGAAACCCAAATCACCACTCACTCACCACTCACTCACCATTCACCACCTGATCACTAACTTACTCACCCATTCACTCACCACTCACTCACCACACACTCACTCAGCACCCACTCACTCACCACCCGCTCGCTCACCACCCGTTCGCTCACTCACTCACCCACTCACTCACCACCCACTCACTCACCCACTAACTCACCCACCCACTCACTCACCCACTCACTCACCACCCGCTCACTCACTCGCCCCCCACTCACTACTCACCACCCGCTCACTCACCACCTACTCACCATCCAATCACTTAATACTCACCACCCGCTCACTCACCACCCGCTCACTCACTCACTCACCACCCGCTCACTCACTCACCACTCACTCACCACCCACTCACTCACCCACCCACTCACGACAACAGGCGGCCTCCCCTACCTGTATACGCTGCTGCTGCTGCTGGTGATGGGCCCGGGGCAGGCCCTCAGGCCTGCCTGTTGGCTTGGCCGCTCCGCCCCCTCTGGCGCCCTCTCCTGGGCGAGCCGATCCAGGCAAGTGCCCTGCTTCTCCAGGAAGTGGTGTGCCGAGCGCTGCAGCTCGCACAAAAAGTGGGGGGGGACCCCTCCGCCGACGCCTGGCCCCCCGAAGTGGGAGCCCCCCATGGACACCACCTGCGGCATCACCTCGGCCGAGGCCTTCCTGCCCTCGGCCTTCACCCCGTTCTCCTCCCGGCCCTTCTCAAACGGCGGCACCCACAGGCCCGTCGGGCGGAACGGGTGGCCTGCCCCGACAGGCCTCAGGCCCGGCGGCTGCTGCTGGTGCTGCTGGTGGTGGTTGTGGTGGTGGTTGTGGTGCTGCTGCTGCTGCTGGTGGTGATGGTGGTTGTGGTGGTTGTGGCTGCCGTTGTTGTTGCTGCTGAGGTTGAGGCCGCCGCCCGTGTCGTCCCCCGGCCGCGGCACCGGGCTCCAGTAGCCGCTCGCCGCTTCGCCGCCGTCGCCGCCGCCGCCGGAGACGTGGCTCAGCCAAGCGGCCTGCGAGGTGGACGACGACAAGGACGACGACGAGGAGGTGGTGGTGGACGAGATGGACGAGGTGGTGGTGGCGGTGGAGGAGGAGGAGGCGCTGCTCCCTGGCATCGTCGCCGCACCGCCGCCGCCAGCGTGCGGCAATCGGTGGAAGTCGAGAGGCAAGGCCTCGGAGTTGTCGAGGCCGTTCCTGTTGATGGGAGGGCGACGGCGAGAGTTAGAAAGAGAGTTACACTACAAAGTATTAAACTGTTTTGTTTTGTTTTACCAGGTAAGGCCCACTGAGCCATGTAGCTCTTGTCTCTCAGAAGCGACCTGGCCACAATTGATGGCCCAACGAAATGTATGGAGGGAAAAACCGGAGGACCTGGGCGCCGTGGTGACGACACCACCACTCGGTGGCGAACGGCGGCCAGCGATGGCTGCAGGGTTTGGTGGTGCATGTTGTTTATGTCGTTTATTGTGAAAATTCGGTGACAGTTCCTATGATCACTGTTACATTGCTTTCACGGCTTTATTTTGGCGATTTCGAAAAAGTTTTTTGATTTGGCCATGTTTGTTTGTTGTAGTACGGAGTTAGACTGATGGCCTTAATCTAAGTTGTCTTGTGGTTGTTGTTGTTTGACTTGCATCCCACTGGGATTTTTGCACACAGCGTTGGTGTACGGTGCTTTTTCTGCAATATTTTGCTGTCTTTTCTTGGATTTTCTGTTTGCACTCAGTCACATAGTCACTTTAAGATGTTTTCTTGTTCATGTTTTTGTTTTTTGTTTGTTGCGGTTGCACCCGATTCAAGAGCCGAATGGCTCATAGGGCTATACCTAATACATGAAACCGAAATAAATGAAACTGAAATGCGTGTATGCACGTGCGTGTGTGTGCGGGGAGCGGTAGTGTAGCTGTTATCACGCTGCGCTACGAACCTGGCTACCCGGGTTCGATTCCCGCTCACGGCCAACACCACGAGTGACGATTATCTGAACCGGGTCCTGGGCCTCCCTTAGATCTACTCGGCCTCAAATGAGTACCTGGTGCTCGCTAACAGCACTTGCCCCTTCAGTCTGTTACACGCTATAGGGGGATCTTTGTCTGTTTTGTATGTGTGTGTGCGTGCGTGTGTGTGTGCGTGTGTGTGCGTGCGCGCGTGTGTGTGTGTGCGTGTGTGCGTGCGTGCGTGCGTGTGTGTGTGCGTGTGTGTGTGTGCGTGCGTGCGTGCGTGCGTCACCTAAACTCCTCGCGCGGGCCGACGTTGATGCTCCTGCGGGTGCAGGCGACGCTCCCCACTCGCTCCCTCTGCCTGGCGCCCCCCCGCTCTTCCTTGTCCCCGTCCGCGTGTCGCACCGCCTGCCTGTGCGCCGCCGCCGTGGGGTGGTGCGCGGGGTGGTGCACGGGGTGGTGCGTGGGGTGGTGCGCGGGGTGGTGCGCGGGGTGGTGCGCGGGGTGGTGCGTGGGGTGGTGCGTGGGGTGGTGCGCGGAGTGATGCGTGGGGTGTGTGGGGTGTGTGGCGTGCGTGGCGTGCGAGGCGTGCGAGACGGGGAGCGTGATGCCCAGAACCGCCGGGCGACGGTCGAAGAAAGCAGCGGAGGAGCTAGGCCCTCGCCGATCTGCATACGTGTAAACACACACACGTACACACTTGTACACACACACTTGTACACACACACTTGTACACACACACTCGTACACACACACGTACACACTTGTACACACACACTTGTACACACACACTTGTACACACACACTCGTACACACACACGTACACACTTGTACACACACACTTGTACACACACACTCGTACACACACACTCGTACACACACACGTACACACTTGTACACACACACTTGTACACACACACTTGTACACACACACTCGTACACACACACGTACACACTTGTACACACACACTTGTACACACGCACTTGTACACACACACTCGTACACACACACGTACACACACGTACACACATGTACACACACACACATATGTACACACACACGTACACATACACACTTGTACACACGCACGTACACAACAAAAACCGCCATTCGCCACTGACGTCACCACGACGCTTGTGCCAGGCCATGTGCACCTTGAGACCACGTGAAGTGTCGAACGCCCGCTGGCAGGAGGTCACGGGGCAGACCCAGCAGGTGCCACGGGTCGACTGACCGAGATGACCGAGATGACTGGCTGATGCCCCACCTGTGCCCCCTACTGTGCCAACTTGCTGTGTTTTAGCCACCCGGCGCTCCACTCGTTGTTGTGAGCGTCGCTCCTCCGCCCTCCGTTGTTGTTGGAGGGCGACTGCCTCCAACTGCCCAGTAGCGTCCTTCACGAGCCTCCTCCACAGAGGCCGATCTTGACACCGCTGGTACCAGTCATCGGCAAGTCCACTCAGCTCCACGTCCTCCTGTACCACATCCCTCCATCTCATCTCTAGCCCGTGCCGCGCCCATTTAGCCCCCTCGATCCGGCCGAACAAAAGCTGTTTAGGCATGCGGTGGCTGGGCATGTGGGCTACATGACCCAGCCAACGCAGCCTTGCCTGCCGGAGCAGCTCACTGATGGGACTTTGTCCAGATCTTTCAAGGATTTGTGAGCTCCTCACACAATCCAGCCTGGTTAAACCCAGGCTGGATCGTAGGCAGGCCAGCCTAAATGTTTCTAACCGGCGAAGGTGTTTCATTAGGGGGGTCCACGTTTCACAAGCGCAGAGAAGGGAGGGCATGACTGTGGCTGAGAAGACCTGAAGCTTCGTGTGGAGTGACAGAACAGGTAGCTTCCACACAGCGTTACGCAACCGATGAAAAGATAACGCCTATTGATTCGGAGTGAGACCTCTGCTGTCAAACCGGAGCCGGTCATGAGCACACTGCCCATGTATGGAAAACTCTCCACTCTCTCCACAACTGCCCCATCACCAATTAGGAGTTGTGGGGGTGGAGGGTCTGATGGTACAAAATACCCAGGCAGGTGCTTAGTTTTGGTGGGGCTAATGCTAAGGCCCCACCTCTTAGTGGCAAACTCCAGGTTCAGCAGCAGCGCCTCCAACTCCTCCTCTGAGTGACAGAAATTACCAGATCATCAGCATACTTAAAATTATTGACCAATAGGGAGCCATCCCTTTACCACACCTGGCATCGATCAGCCTCCCATTGTATCTGTACCAGATAGAAATTGCCCTGATACAGCCATCGAAGGTTTCACAAACTACGTGGTCAAAATAGATGTTAAATAATGTGGGGCCACTTTAGCTAGCACCTGTGACAGGAGGTCATAGAAGGCATCTGACTCATCGGCCTTGCCTGCATCCCTCCACGGATATTCGTCTTCAGTGGGGGCATAAGTAACCACGACCACCACTCCTTGCCTCTGGTTGATGTGAAGGCGAGCCCAAAGTATCCTGGGGCTTACCGCTTCCCACACCTCACAGCCAAGCTCCCACGCCCCCTTCATTCTTTTGTTCAGAAGAAGAGCCACTCCCTGTTGTTTGGCAGTCTCCTGCCCCGAGTCGAGGACTGTCCACCCCTCATGGTGGCAGGAGCCAGAGCCGGTCCACCGGACCTCCTGAATACCACAGAGATCCAGGCGGTACCGGTCTAGCTCCCGACAGAGGAGTGGCAGCCTCTCCTCCGCAGTGAGCGTTCGAACATTCCACGTGGCTTTTTGCTTACATCTACAGACACATACACACACGTACACACACACACGTACACACTCACACATACACACACGTACACACACACATCCTGCCACCGCCGCTGCCGCTGGGACAGCGATGTCCAAGATGACAATGAAGGTGACGGCGAAGGATTGCCGCCGCTTGCCGCTCGCCGCAGCCGGCAGCACTCACCACGGCCGCTCGCCGCCGCCGCGCCGACGCCGGCACCGCCGCCGCCGCTGCCGTCGTGCTGCTGCTGCTGCCCCCGCTCCGCCCCCGTGGCGGCGCCGTCTCTCCGTGCCGCGTGCCCCTCCAGCGCCAGAGCTAGCGCCCCGTGCCCACCCCGCTCGCGCTCCCGCTCCCTCTCGCGCTGCTTCTCTCTCTCGCGCTCCTCGCGCGCCCGCTCGCGCTCCCGCTCGCGCTCCATCTCCCGCTGCCTCGACTCCTTCTCGGCCTGCAGCCTGCAGGGACGCAGCGGGAGTGGGGGTCAGGAGGGTGCCCACGAACACTCGTGAGCATTCAGAGAGTGGGTGCAGCGTGTGGGTGGGTGGGGGTGTGTGGGTGGGGGTGTGTGGGTGGGTGGGGGTGTGTGGGTGGGGGTGTGTAAGGTGGGGGTGTGTGGGTGGGTGGGGGTGTGTGGGTGGGGGTGTGTAGGGTGGGGGTGTGTGGGTGGGGGTGTGTAGGGTGGGTGGGGGTGTGTGCATGAGTGGGAGTTGGTGGGTGAGTGGGTCTCTATGTATCTCCTTATACCACTACAGATGTTTGTGTTTCTGTTCGTGTCTCTATGTGTCTCAATGTAAATTTCTGTGTTTCTGTGTGTCTCTGTGTGTCTCTGTGTGTCTCCGTGTGTCTCCGTGTACCCCAATGGGTCTCTGCGTGTCTCTACGTGTATCTTTGTGTGTCTCTGTGTGTCTCTGTGTGTCTCTGTGTGTCTCTGTGTGTCTCTGTGTGTCTCTGTGTGTCTCTGTGTGTCTCCGTGTATCTCCGTGTATCTCCGTGTACCCCGATGGGTCTCTGTGTGTCTCTGTGTGTCTCCGTGTACCCCGATGGGTGTCTGTGTGTCTCTGTGTCTCTGTGTGTCTCCGTATACCCCGATGGGTCTCTGTGTGTCTCTGTGTGTCTCCGTGTGTCTCCGTGTACCCCAATGGGTGTCTGTGTGTCTCTACGTGTCTCTACGTGTATCTTTGTGTGTCTCTGTGAGTCTCTGTGCCAGTCTTCCGCTCTTGCAGGAGGGACTCCCCCCCCCCACTCCCTCCCCCCCACTCCCCCCCACCCCCCCCCCTCCCCCCACGAGCCGTGGCTCCTCACCGATCGGCGCTGGGCGTGCTGCTGCCGATGCCGGCGGGCGCCGCCATCTCGGGCTGGTAGCAGCGCACTCCGGGCAGCGGGGGCAGCGGGGGCAGCGGGAAGAACGGGGAGCGGAGTGCCGAGAGGCAGTACGGGTCGTCCAGCCTGCAAAGCACCGTCACCATCGTCACCATCGTCATCATCATCGTCATCACCATCGTCAATATCGTCGTCATCGTCACCATTGTCGTCATCGTCACCATCGTCGTCGTCGTCACCATCATCGTCACCATCGTCATCATCGTCACCATCATCACCATCGTCACCAACGTCATCATCGTCACCATCGTCATCATCGTCACCGTCGTCACCATCGTCATCATCGTCACCATCGTCACCATCGTCATCATCGTCACCATCATCGTCACCATCATCGTCACCATCATCACCAACGTCATCATCGTCACCATCGTCACCATCATCACCATCGTCACCAACGTCATCATCGTCACCATCGTCATCATCGTCACCATCGTCATCATCGTCACCATCATCACCATCGTCACCAACGTCATCATCGTCACCATAGTCACCATCATCATCATCGTCACCTTCATCATCGTCACCATCGTCACCATCGTCACCATCATCACCGTCGGCGTCATCACCACTATCGTCACCATCGTCACTACCACCACCACTGTCACCACAACCACTACCACTACCACCGTCATCACCACCAGTACCACCACCATCATCACCACCACCGCCACCACCACCATTGTCATCACCACCACCGCCAGGACCACCACCATCACCACCACCATCACCACCATCACCACCATTGTCATCACCGCCACCACTACCACCACCATCACCGCCACCATCACTACCGCACCAGCACCACCATCACCACCATCGTCATCGTCACCACGGGCACCGCATGAGTCACTGCGCGAGTCTATGGGTCTCTGTGTGAGTCTATGGGTCTCTGTGTGAGTCTGTGGGTCTCTGTGTGAATCTGTGGGTCTGTGTGCGAGTCTATGGGTCTCTGTGTGAGTCTATGGGTCTCTGTGTGAGTCTATGGGTCTCTGTGTGAGTCTATGGGTCTCTGTGTGAGTCTATGGGTCTCTGTGCGAGTCTATGGGTCTCTGTGTGAGTCTATGGGTCTCTGTGTGAGTCTATGGGTCTCTGTGTGAGTCTATGGGTCTCTGTGTGAGTCTATGGGTCACTGTGTGAGTCTATGGGTCTCTATGTCAGTCTATGGGTCTCTGTATGAGTCTATGGGTCTCTGTGTGAGTCTATGGGTCTCTGCGTGAGTCTATGGGTCTCTGTGTGAGTCTATGGGTCTCTGCGTGAGTCTATGGGTCTCTGTGTGAGTCTGTGGATCTCTGTGTGAGTCTATGGGTCTCTGTGTGAGTCTATGGGTCTCTGTGTGAGTCTATGGGTCTCTGCGTGAGTCTATGGGTCTCTGTGTGAGTCTATGGGTCTCTGTGTGAGTCTGTGGGTCTCTGTGTGAGTCTATGGGTCTCTATGTCAGTCTATGGGTCTCTGTGTGAGTCTGTGGATCTCTGTGTGAGTCTATGGGTCTCTGTGCGAGTCTATGGGTCTCTGTGTGAGTCTATGGGTCTCTGTGTGAGTCTGTGGGTCTCTGTGTGAGTCTATGGGTCTCTGTGCGAGTCTATGGGTCTCTGTGTGAGTCTATGGGTCTCTGTGTGAGTCTGTGGGTCTCTGTGTGAGTCTATGGGTCTCTGTGTGAGTCTATGGGTCTCTATGTGAGTCTATGGGTCTCTATGTCAGTCTATGGGTCTCTGTGTGAGTCTATGGGTCTCTGCGTGAGTCTATGGGTCTCTGCGTGAGTCTATGGGTCTCTGTGTGAGTCTATGGGTCTCTGTGTGAGTCTGTGGGTCTCTGTGTGAGTCTATGGGTCTCTGTGTGAGTCTATGGGTCTCTGTGTGAGTCTATGGGTCTCTATGTCAGTCTATGGGTCTCTGTGTGAGTCTATGGGTCTCTGTGTGAGTCTGTGGGTCTCTGTGTGAGTCTATGGGTCTCTGTGTGAGTCTATGGGTCTCTGTGTGAGTCTATGGGTCTCTGTGCGAGTCTATGTGTCTCTGTGTGAGTCTATGGGTCTCTGTGTGAGTCTATGGGTCTCTATATCAGTTTATGGGTCTCTGTGTGATTCTGTGGATCTCTATGTCAGTATATGGGTCTCTGTGTGAGTCTATGGGTCTCTGTGTGAGTCTATGGGTCTCTGTGTGAGTCTATGGGTCTCTGTGTGAGTCTATGGGTCTCTATGTCAGTCTATGGGTCTCTGTGTGAGTCTATGGGTCTCTGTGTGAGTCTATGGATCTCTGTGCGAGTCTATGGGTCCCTATGTGAGTCTATGGGTCTCTGTGCGTGTCTATGGGTCCCTGTGTGAGTCTATGGGTCTTTATGTCAGTCTATGGGTCTCTGTGTGAGTCTATGGGTCTCTGCGTGAGTCTATGGGTCTCTATGTCAGTCTGTGGGTCTCTGTGTTAGTCTATGGGTATCTGTGCCAGCCCGTGTGTGTCTCAGCGTGAGTCAGCGGGCACCTGAACGCCGGGTACTGGAACGCCGGGTGGGCCAGGAACGCCGGGTGGTAGAACGCCGCCACGGTGGCCGGGTCCAGGCTCAGGGCGTGGGGGGCCCCGGCCGCAGGGTGCTGGGGGGCCCCGTGGGGCGCGGGGGGCATCCCCGGCAGCCTCATCTCCTCGGGGCCCCCCCCGCCGCCCCCGCCCCCCCCGCCCGAGCCGCCCGCGTGGTATGGCCTGAACCCCCTCGCGGAGTCGTCGGGGCGACCCACTCCCGCCGGCGGGGGGGGCAGCATGGTGTGCAGCATGCGCGACGCGCTGCGGAGCGGGGGGTACAGACAGCGTCAGTGGCAAGATCGTCATCCTCAGCAGCAGCAGCGGCAGCAGCAGCAGCAGCAGCATCAGCAGCGGGAGCATCACCAGCAGCATCATTAGCATCGTCACCATAAACATCAGCAGCGGTAGCAGCAGCAGCAGCAGCAGCAGCATCCTGCCGACGGCGATTTGCGACCAACCGAGCGAGTGAGTGAGCGAGTGAGTGAGCGAGTGAGTGAGTGAGCATGCGAGTGAGTGAGTGAGCGACCGAGTGAGTGAGTGAGTGCACGTGCGTGCGTGGCACTCACTCGAGCGCGCTCGCGTACAGGTGAGCGTCGTGTGCGGCGAGTGCGAAGGCGGGCAGCGCGTGGGGCCCCAGGGCGCCGTGCGCGGGGGCCGCGTGGGCGCCGCTCGATGACGCCGCCGCGGGGGAGGGGCCACCCGCTGTGCCGGTGGACGGGAGGTGAGGGGGCGGCTTCTCCTGCTTCTCCGTCGCGGGCTCGGACAAGGCCGCCGCGAGCGTCGTCCCGCCGCCGGGGAGACGCGCGCACAGATCCGGCTGCACAAACGCACGGGCGGGCGCACACACACACGCACAGGCACACACGCGCGCGCACACACGCACGCACACGCACGGGCACAGTGTGTTTATTTGCAGCACAAAGACAAAGATTCCCCCATACAGCCTTGAAGCGACTGTAGGGGCTGAGTCGACCTAGGGGCGGCCCAGGACCGGCCCAGATAATCGTCACCGGTGGTGTTGGTGGCCGTGAGCGGGAATCAAACCCGGGTCGCCGGGTTCGTAGCGCAGCGTGGCGCTAACCACTGCACTACCGCTTGCGCACGCACTTACGTGCTCACACACTCCCACTTAAACGCGCACACTTACGCGCGCACACTTACGCGCACACACGCTCCCACTTACGCGCTCACACTTACGCACACACACTTACGCGCTCACACTTACGCACACACACGCTCACACTTACGCGCTCACACTTATGCGGTCACACTTACGCGCTCACACTTATGCGCTCACACTTACGCGCTCACATTTACGCACACACACACTCCCACTTACACGCGCACACTTACGCGCGCACACTTACGCGCACACACGCTCCCACTTACGCGCTCACACTTATGCGCTCACACTTACGTGCTCACACTTATGCGCTCACACTTACGCACACACACGCTCACACTTACGCGCTCACACTTATGCGCTCACACTTACGCGCTCACACTTATGCGCTCACACTTACGCGCTCACATTTACGCACACACACACTCCCACTTATGCGCGTACACTTACGCACACACACTTATGCGCTCACACGCTCCCACTTACGCGCACACACTTACGCGCACACACTTACGCACACACACTTACGCGCACACACTTACGCGCTCCCACTTACGCGCACACACTTACGCGCACACACTTACGCGCTCCCACTTACGCGCACACACTTACGTGCACACACTTATGCGCACACACTTACGCGCTCCCACTTACGCGCACACACTTACGTGCACACACTTACGCGCTCCCACTTACGCGCACACACTTACGCGCACACACGCTCCCACTTACGCACACACACTTACGCGCACACACTTACGTGCACACACGCTCCCACTTATGCGCACACACTTATGCGCACACACTTACGCGCTCCCACTTACGCGCACACACTTACGCGCACACACGCTCCCACTTACGCACACACACTTACGCACACACACTTACGCGCACACACTTACGCACACACACGCTCCCACTTACGCACACACACTTATGCACACACACGCTCCCACTTACGCACACACACTTACGCACACACACTTATGCACACACACTTACGCACACACACGCTCCCACTTACGCGCACACACTTACGCACACACACTTACGCACACACACGCTCCCACTTACGCACACACACTTACGCGCACACACACACACACTTACGCGCACACACTTACACACTTACGCACACACACGCTCCCACTTACGCACACACACTTACACACTTACGCGCACACACTTACGCGCACACACACACACACTTACGTACACACACTTACACACACACACTTACACACACACGCTCCCACACTTACGCACACACACTTACGCACACACACTTACGCGCACACACGCTCCCACTTACGTACACACACTTACACACACACACTTACACACACACACTTACGCACACACACTTACACACACTTACACACACACACACACTTACACACACTTACACACACACACACTTACGCGCACACACTTACACACTTACGCGCACACACGCTCCCACTTACGTACACACACTTACACACACACACTTACACACACACACACTTACACACACACACTTACACACACACACACTTACACACACTTACACACACACACACTTACACACACTTACACACACACACTTACACACACACACACTTACACACACTTACACACACACACTTACACACACACACACTTACACACACACACTTACACACACTTACACACACACACTTACACACACTTACACACACTTACACACACACACTTACACACACACACACTTACACTTACACACACTTACACACACACACTTACACACACACACACTTACACTTACACACACTTACACACACACACACACTTACGCGCACACACTTACGCGCACACACTTACACACACACTTACCACACACTTACGCACACACACTTACACACACACACTTACACACACACACTTACACACACTTACACACACTTACACACACACACTTACACACACACACACTTACACTTACACACACTTACACACACACACACACTTACGCGCACACACTTACGCGCACACACTTACACACACACTTACACACACTTACGCACACACACTTACACACTTACGCACACACACACACACACTTACACACACACACACTTACACACACTTACGCACACACACACTTACACACACTTACACACACACACTTACACACACTTACACACTTACGCACACACACTTACACACTTACGCGCACACACTTACACACACACACTTACGCGCACACACGGGTACGTACCCCACGTGCCTCGCTCCTCCAGGGCGCCCCCCCACTCGTCTGCGTGGGGGCGATGGTGACCACGGGGGGTGCCGTGGGGGGCTGCACGGGGAGGCGCGGAGGAGGAGGAGCGGGGGGGGCCACGGGGGCTGGAGGTGGGGGGCTGGAGGGGGGGCTGCGGGGGAGGGGAGGGGCCGAGGGTGACGTCACCGGAGACTCCGAGCTGAGAGAGGAACCTGGGGAGAGAGAGAGGGTGTTGTGAGTGTGTGTGCACGTGTGTGAGCGTGAGTGTGTCAGTGTGCGCGTGTAAACGTGCGTGTGTGTGCACACGTGTTTGTGTGCGCGCGTGGGGAGCGGTGGCGCAGCGGTTAGCGCTACGCCGCGCTACGAACCCGGCAAAGACCCGAGTTCGATTCCCGCTCACGGCCAACACCGCCGGTGACGATCATCTGAACCGGCCCTCAAACGAGTCCCGGGGGTGCGGTGCCTCGTGAACATTGCCACCAGGGAGACAAAGGCGGCCGGGCTGTTGGCCACCCACCCCCCTCGTGCGCCACTCACCCACAGCACTTGCCCCAACAGCCTGCCGAGGCTACACCGGGGGGATCGCTGCGCTCACAACGACGAGTGGCGGCGCCGGGGGGCTACGAGGTGGCACGGGCGGTCCACCTGCCCGTCACCTCAAGCCGGCCAACCCCGCGGGACGCACCTAGCCTGGCACGAGCGCCGCGGCGAACTCGCCGGGAGGCGCGAGTTCCTCACCTCGGGGCTCTTCGGCCTGCTGCGCCAACTTCCGGAGCGCGGCTGCAAAACTGGCACCTCGTCCACCACCTCCACCTCCTCCACCTCCACCACCTCCACCCCCGCCACCGCCGCCAGCGCCACCAGGCGGCGTGCGGTTAGCAGAGGCGCCGTCTCCGAGGTTGCCAGCATTCGCCGCTGCCGCGCCGCTCAGCGGAGTGGCCGAGCCGGCGATGCAGGCGGACACCGGGGCGGCGATGGCGGTGGTGGAGGAAGTTGGATTCCCGGTGAGCGCGAGCGGAGAGGCTGAGAGCGGCGGCACGGCGAGCATCCTGGAGTTACCCAGCGACGACGACGACGATGACGTCATCGGCGTCGTTGGCGTTGATGACGGAGCCACATGGCTCATACCTGCACCACGCACACGCGGGAGGGGCGGGGTTAGGGGGAGGGGCGGGGTTAGGGGGGTAGGGGCGGGGCTGGTTGGCCCCCAGCGCCGTTGGGAGCCGGGTTCCAGTCGGGGTGGCAGCTCCAGCCGCAGCGCTTTCGTAGACTCAACAAACAAAGATCCCCCGTGTAGCCTTAACAGACTGCAGGGGCAAGTGCTGTTAGCGAGCAGCACCTACGAAGGCCGGCACGGCACACGAAGGGGTGGGTGGCCAGCACCACGCCCGGCCGCCTTTGTCTCCCCAGTGGCGATGTTTACAAACCTTGACAGGGAATTGAACTCGGTCCGCCGTGTTCGTAGCGCCGCGCGCTAACCACTACACTCACACAGAGACGCATGGAGGCACACAGAGACCCACAGACTCACACAGAGACCCACAGACTCACACAGACACCCACAGACTCACACAGACACCCAGAGACCCACAGACTCACACAGACACCCACAGACTCACATAGACACCCACAGACTCACACAGAGACCCACAGACTCATAGAGACCCACAGACTCACACAGACACCTACAGACTCGCGTGGACTGAGCCGTTCACCGGCGACTATGATGGGAGAAGCAAAGGCGGGCTCGAGTGGGGGAGAGAGCGGAGCGAGAGATGGGAGACAGAGGGGAGAGAAAGGGGAGAGATGGGAGAGAGATGGGAGAGATGGGAGAGAGAGGGGAGAGATGGGAGAGAGAGGGGAGAGATGGGAGAGAGAGGGGAGAGAGATGGGAGAGTAAGGGGAGAGGAAGGGGAGAGATGGGAGAGAGATGGGAGAGAGGGGAGAGGGGGCTGCAGAGGGATGGGGTGACAAAGAGCGAGAAGGGGTGGGGGGGGAGACGGTGAGCGGTGCATTAGAGGCATCAGCTGTTAAAATCATGTCCCCTGGATTGATGGGGGAGCTCGTTAGGGTAACGAGTGCGACGCACACACGCACAGGGACACACGTGTTCGTGTGTGTGTGTGGTGCTGGCCACCCACCCCCTCGTGTGCCACGGTGCGGGCCTTCGTGTGTGTGCGTGTGTGTGTGCGTGTGTGCATGTGTGTGCGTGTGTGCGTGTGTGTGTGCACGTGTGTGCACGTGTGTGTACGTGCGTGCGTGTGTGCGCGTGTGCGCGTGTGTGCGTGTGTGTGTGTGCGTGTGCGCGTGCGTGTGTGTGTGCGTGTGTGCGTGAGTGTGTGTGTGCACGCGTGTGTGTGTGCGTGTGTGTGTGTGCGTGAGTGTGTGTGTGCACGCGTGTGTGTGTGTGCGCGCGCGTGCGTGTGTGTGCACGTGTGTGCGTGCACGTGTGTGTGTGCGTGTGTATGTGCGTGTGCGTGTGTGCGTGCGTGCGTGTGCGTGTGTGTGTGTGCGCGTGCGTGTGTGTGCATGCGTGTGTGCGTGTGTGTGCGTGTGTGCGTGCGTGTGCGTGTGTGCGTGCGTGTGTGCGCACGTGTGTGTGTGTGTACGTGTGTGTGTGCGTGCGCGTGTGCGTGTGTGCGTGTGCGTGCGTGTGTGTGTGCACGTGTGCGTGTGTGTGTGTGTACGTGTGTGCTACGGGGCCATTCGTTGAGTGCGAACGCGAAAATCTGTCACGATTTGACCCCTGCTCCCCTCCCTGTACGCACGCGGACTTCTTACACCCCCCCCGAATCCTCTAGAAGGGCCGATATGTAATCCACGCAGAAACCATCAAGGATGAATAATATTCACGTGTTTCAGCAGACAGAGAAGTCCACAGCCGGGCTATCGTACTCATTTGAAGGCCAATGTAGACAAATTATGATCGAGGCTTCATCAGATCCCCCCCTCCCCCCCTCCATGCGTACGTAGTGGATGACCCCCTACTCGCTAACTGCACTTGCCCCCCGACGGGTTATTGAGGTTACACGGGGGACCTTTGTCTTTGTGTTGTAGATGCGACAGCAGCGCTACGAGCCCGGCAGAGGCCCGCCAGAAACCACGTGACGATTTTCTGCACCGGTCCTTGGCCGCCCCCTAGGTCGGCTCGGCCTCAAATGATGGACCTGGTTGCGGTCGCCACTTGGGAGAGACAAAGGCGGCCGGGCGTGGTCCTGACCACTCGTATGCCACGGTGCCGGCCCGCTCGCAGCACTTGCCCCAACAGTCTGTCGAGGCTACACGGGGAGAGGGGGTTGGGGGAATCTTTGCCTTTTGTGTGCGACGACTTTCATCAGCAGCAACAGCAGCAGCAACAACAGCAGCAACAACAGCAGCAACAGCAGCAGCAACAACATTAGCAACAGCAGCAGCAACAACAGCAGCAACAACAACATTAGCAACAGCAGCAGCAACAACAACAGCAGCAACCACCGCCTGCTGCTGCTGTTGCTGCTGCTGTTGTTGTTGCTGTTGCTGTTAAATGTTGTTGTTGCTGTTGTTGTTGCTGCTGTTGTTGTTGCTGTTAAATGTTGTTGTTGCTGTTGTTGTTGCTGCTGTTGTTGTTGCTGTTAAATGTTGTTGTTGCTGCTGTTGTTGTTGCTGTTGCTGTTAAATGTTGTTGTTGTTGTTACTGCTGCTGCTGTTGTTGCTGCTGCTGCTGTTGTTAATGTTGTTGTTGCTGTTGTTGCTGCTGCTGTTGTTGTTGCTGCTGCTGTTGTTGCTGCTGCTGTTGTTGCTGTTGTTGGCTGCTGCTGTTGTTGCTGTTGCTGCTGCTGTTGCTAATGTTGCTGCTGTTGCTAATGTTGTTGCGGCTGTTGCTGTTTCTGTTGTTGTTGTTGCTGCTGCTGTTGCTGGCTATGCATGGGTCTTTGTTATGGGGGGGGGGGCTTAATTGAGGCAGGAAGAGCGAGAGAGAGAGAGCGAGGACTCTCCCCCATCACTCCTCTCTCGCGAGAGTACGGGAGAGGAGGGGGGGGGAGAGTGGGGGGGGGGAGAGTGGGGGGGGAGAGTGGGGGGAGTGGGGGGAGAGTGGGGGGGGGGGAGAGTGGGGGGAGAGTGGGGGGGGAGTGGGGGGGGAGAGTGGGGGGGGGAGTGGGGGGAGAGTGGGGGGGGGAGAGTGGGGGGAGAGTGGGGGGGGGAGTGGGGGGGGAGAGTGGGGGGGGGGAGTGGGGGGAGAGTGGGGGGGGAGAGTGGGGGGGGAGAGTGGGGGGGGGGGAGTGGGGGGAGAGTGGGGGGGGGAGAGTGGGGGGGGAGAGTGGGGGGGGGGGGAGTGGGGGGGGGGGGAGTGGGGGGAGGGAGAGTGGGGGGGGAGCGTGGGGGGAGAGTGGGTGGGGGGGAGAGTGGGGAGAGTGGGGGGGGAGAGTGGGGGGGGGTATGGGAGAGAGATGGGGGGGGGGGTATGGGAGATGGGGGAGAGAGGGGGGGAGAGAGTAGGGGGGAGAGACGGAGAAAGATGGGGGGGGGTATGGGAGATGGGGGAGAGAGGGGGGGACGGGAGAGAGTAGGGGGGGAGTATGGGAGATGGGGGGGTATGGGAGATGGGAAGAGAGGGGGGAGGAAGAGAGAGTAGGGGGGTGGGGATAGAGCGAAGGGAGAGAGAGTGAGTGGGGGAGAGGGAACGGGAGAGAGAGAGACACGGGCGGTCTGGAGTCTGTAGATAACGCCCTCACAGAGATCATGAACCATCACTGAGAAAGAGAGGGGGGAAATAGTGGGACCGGGGGTTTCCCCGAGCCTATAGCACCTGGTACAGCCAGGGACTCTCACTGCCACACACAGAGCCTGCGTCACTGCTTCTTGTGAATGCAAAGACAAAGATCCCCCGTGTAGCCTTAACATAACTGCAGGGGCAAGTGCTGTTAGCGAGCACCTATGAAGGCCGGCACGGCACACGAGGGGGTGGGTGGCCAGCGCCACGCCCGGCCGCCTTTGTCTCCCCAGTGGCGATGTTTACTACACACCGCACCGGGTTCTTATTTTGAGGCTGAGTCGACCTAGGGGAGGCCCAGGACCGGTTCAGATAATCGTCACTGGTGGTGTTTGTGGCCGAGAGCGGGAATCGAACTCGGGTTGCCGGGTTCATAGCGCGGCGTAGCGCTAACCGCTGCACCACCGCTCCCCATTAAGCTACACACACACGTACACACACGTGTACACACTCACACACACGTGTACACACACACGTGTACACACTCACACACACGTGTACACACACACGTGTACACACACACACACACACGTGTACACACCCACACACGTGTACACCCACACACGCCACACACACACACGTGTACACACGCACACACATACGTGTACACACACCCACACACACACGTGTACACACCCACACACACACACGTGTACACACACCCACACACGCACACACACGTGTACACACACACACACGTGTACACACACACCCACACACACACACGTGTACATACCCACACACACACACGTGTACACACACACACACACGTGTACACACACACACACGTGTACACACACACACCCACACACGCACACACACGTGTACACACACCCACACACACACACGTGTACACACGCACATACATGCACACACACGTGTACACCCACGCACACACACGTGTACACACAGCCACACACACACGTGTACACATACCACACACGCACACACGTGTACACACGCACACACACGTGTACACCCACGCACACACACGTGTACACACCCCCACACACACCACACACGTGTACACACACCCACACACGCACACACGTGTACACCCACCCACACACGCACACACACGTGTACACACACACACACACGTGTACACACACCACACACGTGTACACACACCCACACACGCACACACACGTGTACACACACCCACACACGCACACACACGTGTACACACACACCCACACACACACACGTGTACATACCCACACACACACACGTGTACACACACACACACACGTGTACACACACACACACGTGTACACACACACACCCACACACGCACACACACGTGTACACACACCCACACACACACACGTGTACACACGCACATACATGCACACACACGTGTACACCCACGCACACACACGTGTACACACAGCCACACACACACGTGTACACATACCACACACGCACACACGTGTACACCCACGCACACACACGTGTACACCCACGCACACACACGTGTACACACCCCCACACACACGTGTACACACACCCACACACGCACACACGTGTACACCCACCCACACACGCACACACACGTGCACACACACACACACACGTGTACACACACCACACACGTGTACACACACCCACACACGCACACACACGTGTACACACACCCACACACGCACACACACGTGTACACACACACACCCACACACGCACACACACACGCACACACACACGCACACACACACGCGTACACCCACACACGCACACACACACGCACACACACACGTACACACACACGTGTACACACACACTTACATAATCGCGCGCGTCTCACCCGGCCACTGCCTAGTCACGTGGGCCGGTCCCCTTAATTAGCCGCGCTAATGAGTCCCAGCTAATTAGTCCGAGTTCCGCGCACGCGTGCGGGAGCATCCCTCGGGCTCGTTAGGTCGCAGCGGGGGGTTCGGGGGGGGGGCAATTAGTGACTGAGCACACTCCACACACACCACACTCCACACACACCACACTCCACACACACACACCACACACACACACACCACACTCCACACACACCACACTCCACACACACCACACTCCACACACCACACTCCACACACCACACTCCACACACACACACTACACACACACACCACACTCCACACTCCACACACACCACACACACACACCACACCACACACACACCACACACACACACACTCCACACACACACACACTACACACACACACCACACACACTACACACACAAACACTACACACACACACACCACACTCCACACACCACACACACACTCCACACACACACCACACACACACACCACACACACACCACACACACAGACTCCACACACACCACACACACCCTCCACACACACTACACCACACACACACCACACACACACCACACATACACCACACACACACAGACTCCACACAGACCACACACACACACACACCACACACACCCTCCACACACACTACACCACACACACACCACACACACACCACACACACAGACTCCACACACACCACACATACACCACACACACACAGACTCCACACAGACCACACACACACACCACACACACCACACACACACTCCACACACACTCCACACACACACTCCACACACACCACACACACCCCACACACACACAACACACACACTCCACACACACTCCATACACACCACACACACCCCACACACACACAACACACACACTCCATACACCCCACACACACACAGACTCCACACACACTCCACACACACCACACACACCCCACACACCACACACACCCCACACACCACACACACACACACACACACACACACCACACACACACATACACCACACACACCCCCCACACACAAACTCCACACACCCCCCACACACACCCTCCACACACCACACACCCCCACACAAACCAACACACTCCGCCCCCCCACACACCCCCCGTACAGAGTGGCAGTGGAGTTCGCCTTTCAACAGAAACACTCCTTGCCTCGCCAGAGACACCAGTGGGAGAGGGTCTGGGTGGGTGCGTGGGTGGGTGCGTAGGTGGATGGGTGCGTAGGTGGATGGGTGCGTGGGTGGGTGCGTGAGTAGGTGGATGGGTGAGTGCGTGGGTGGATGGGTGAGTGCGTGGGTGGGTGGGTGAGTGCGTGGGTGGGTGGGTGAGTGCGTGGGTGCGTGGGTGTGTGGGTGGGTGGGCCCATGCGTGGGTGTGTGAGTAGGTGGATGGGTGAGTGCGTGGGTGGGTGCGTGGGTGGGTGGGTGAGTAGGTGGGTGGGTGAGTGCGTGGGTGATTGGGTGACTGGAGACGTGGGAGGGTGGATGAGTGAGTGAACGAGTCAGTGGGTGGGCTTGTGAGTGGGTGGGTTAGTGAATGTGTGAGTGAATGGGTGGGTGTGTGAGTGAATGGGTGGGTGGGTGAGTGAGTGAATGGGTGGATGGGCGAGTGAGTGAATGGGTGGATGAGTGGATGGGTGAGTGAATGGGTGGATGGGCGAGTGAGTGGATGGATGAGTGAGTGAGTGAATGGGTGGATGGGCGAGTGAGTGGATGGGCGAGTGAGTGAATGGGTTAGTCGGTGGGTGAGTCGGTGGGTGGGTGGCTGAGTCGGTGGGTGGGGGATGCGTGGGTGGGTGAGCGGGTTGTATGGGTGAGTGCGCTGGAGTGCACGGCACACGAGGGGGTGGGTGCCCAGCACCACGCCCGCTCGTCTTTGTCTCCCCAGCGTTTACACACCGCACCAGGTACTCATTTAAGGCCGAGTCTACCTAGGTGGCGCCCAGGACCGGTTCAAATATTTGTCAACGATGTTGGCCGTGAGCGGGAAATTGAACTCAGGTCGCCGGGGTCGTGGAACAGTGGCGCTAACCACTGCGCCACCGCTCCCCCCCCACACACATACAAAGATCCCCCCGTGTAGCCTTAACAGACTGTAGGGGCAAGTGCTGTTAGCGAGCACCTATGAAGGCCAGAACGGTACAACACCACGCCCGACCGCCTTTGTCTCCCCAGTGGCGATGTTTACACACCGCACCGGGTACTCATTTGAGGCTGAGTCGACCTAGGGGAGGCCCACACACACACATACACACGTACACACACAAACACACGTACACACGTACACACACACGTACACACACATACACACACAAGTACACACACACATACACACACACGTACACACACACATACACACACACATACGTACACACACATACACACGTACACACACACATACACACACACGTACACACACATACACACACATACACACACACGTACACACACATCAACGCGCTGAAAACACAGGCAGTGCATTGTTTAATGTGAGAGGGAGGGAGATGGGGGGGAGAGTTGGGGGTGAGAGAGAGGGAGGGGGGTGGGGGTGAGAGAGAGAGGGGGTGGGGGGTGAGAGGGAGGGGGGAGAGGGAGGGAGGGGGGTGAGAGGGAGGGGGTGGGGGGAGAGGGAGGGGGTGGGGGGAGAGGGAGGGAGGGGGGTGAGAGGGAGGAAGATGGGGGGGTGAGAGGGAGATGGGGGTGGGGGTGAGAGGGAGGAGGGTGGGGGAGGGAGGGGTGGGGGTGAGAGGGAGATGAGGGTGGGGGTGAGAGGGAGGGGGGGTGGGGTGAGAGGGAGGGGGGGAGTTGGGGGTGAGAGGGAGGGGGGTGGGGTGAGAGGGAGGGAGGGAGGGGGGGAGTTGGGGGTGAGAGGGAGATGGGGGTGGGGTGAGAGGGAGGGGGGGTGGGGTGAGAGGGAGGGGGGGAGTTGGGGGTGAGAGGGAGGGGGGTGGGGTGAGAGGGAGGGGGGGAGTTGGGGGTGAGAGGGAGGGGGGTGGGGTGAGAGGGAGGGGGGGAGTTGGGGGTGAGAGGGAGGGGGGGTGGGGTGAGAGGGAGGGGGGGAGTTGGGGGTGAGAGGGAGGGAGGGAGGGGTGAGAGGGAGGGAGGGAGGGAGGGAGTTGGGGGTGAGAGGGGAGCGTGAGATGGATGGAGAGAGACAGAGACACGGGGAGGGAGAGGGGAGACGCGAGGGTGGGGGGGGGTGGTGAGACAGTGAGAGAGAGAGGGGGGGGAGAGGCGCAGATGGGAGGGAGAGTGTGGGAGAGTAAAGGAGAGGTGGGGGGAGGGAGAGGAAAGAGAGGAGGGAGAGGAAAGGAGAGTTAAGGAGATGGACGGAGCGAACAGGAGAGCAATTGAGAGTGAAGAGGAGGCAGGGGAGAGTAAAGGAGAGGGAGGAGAGAGGAAAGAGAGATGGGAGGGAGAGGGGAGCAGATGTAGAGAGAGTGAAGGGGAGAGTTAAGGAGATGGAGGGGAGAGTTAAGGAGATGGAGGGGAGAGGAAAAGAGATGGGGGGGAGAGGAAAAGAGATGGAGGGGAGAGGAAAAGAGATGGGGGGGAGAGGAAAAGAGATGGGGGGGATCCGTGTCCCATCACCAACGGCGCTCCTACTCATGACCTGGTATGTGACCCTCGGTTTTTTAAATGAAGAGGGGAGAGGGGGGAAGGGAGGGCGAGGGGTGGGGGTGCGGGAACAAGAGAGAGAGAGGGGGGGAGAGTGCTTAATATGGGTTGCTATAGCGATGAGTATGGATAACGATTTGTGTGCGTGCGTGTACCTGTGTGTGTGTCTGTGTGTACCTGTGTGTGTCTGTGTGTGTACCTGTGTGTGTGTCTGTGTGTCTGTGTGTGTGTGTCTGTGTGTGTACCTGTGTGTGTCTGTGTGTGTACCTGTGTGTGTGTGTGTCTGTGTGTGTGTCTGTGTGTGTACCTGTGTGTGTGTCTGTGTGTCTGTGTGTGTGTTGTACCTGTGTGTGTCTGTGTGTGTACCTGTGTGTGTGTGTCTGTGTGTGTGTCTGTGTGTACCTGTGTGTGTGTGTACCTGTGTGTGTCTGTGTGTATCTGTGTGTGTCTGTGTGTGTGTGTGTGTCTGTGTGTACCTGTGTGTGTCTGTGTACCTGTGTGTGTGTCTGTGTATACCTGTGTCTGTCTGTGTGTACCTGTTTGTATGTGCCTGTGTGTGTCTATATCTGCGTGTGTCTGTATTTTGTGTGTGTGTGGGTCCGTGTGTGCCTCCCCTAGGTCGACTCAGCCTCAAATGAGTCGCAAATAGGAAGACAAAGGCGATCCCTGCGTGGTGTTGGCCACCCACCCCCTCGTGTGCCACAGTGCCGGCCTTCATAGGTGCTGCTACTCGCTAACAGCACTTGCCCCTACAGTCTGTTAAGGCTACACGGGGGCTCTTTGCCTTTGTGCCGTGCCTTTGTCATTCCGTGCGTTATGACCCCTGGGTTCAGGAAGAGGTGAAGACGGAGTGAAGGAAAGAGAATGAGGAGGAGGGAATGAATAGCGAGAGAACGAGCGAGGGAGAGATTCGGATGGGATGAGATGGGGAGAGGGGGGAGAGTGGGGAGGGATATTTGGTGTAGCTGGGGGGGTATGTTAATCCACATTCATGCACTCATTCATTCATTCATTCACGTGGTTACTCGCTCATTCACTTGCTCATTCATTTGTTCACTCACCCATCCATTCACTCAAACATGCACTCACTCACACTCATTCCATAAACACAATCATACAGACTCATTCACTCACACTCATTCAATAAACACGCTCACTCACTGACACATTCACTCACACTGATTCAATAAACACACTCATACACACTCACACACTCAAACATTCACTCACTCACTCAAACATTCACTCAATCATTAATTCATTCGTTGAGTCAAATTCTTAATTGTTACGACATAACCACTGAGTTATATAATTAATTCATTCACTCACCCACACACTCACACACTCACTCACACACTCACTCACGCACACACACACTAACTCACACACTCACTCACACACTCACTCACGCACACACACACTAACTCACACACTCACACACACACTCACACACTCACTCACACACTCACTCACGCACTCACTCACACACTCACTCACGCACACACTCACACACTCACTCACTCACACACTCACTCACACACTCACGCACACACACACTAACTCACACTCTCACTCACACACTCACTCACACACTCACACACTCACTCACACACTCACTCACGCACACACACACTAACTCACACTCAGGCACTCACTCACACACTATCCCACACACACGCACTAATTTCACACACTCACTCACACACTAACTCACACTCAGGCACTCACTCACACACTATCCCACACACACGCACTAATTTCACACACTCACCCACACGCTCACTCACACTCACGCACTAATTTCACACACTCACTCACACACTCAATCACACTCACCCACACACTCACTCACACACTAACTCACACACACGCACTAATTTCACACACTCACTCACACACTAACTCACACTCACGCACTAATTTCACACACTCACCCACACGCTCACTCACTCACAAAAGACACAAACTGCAACCTCCATCCATATGTTGCCTGCATTCATGCATGCGGTAATACAATTGTGTGTGTGCGTGTGTGTGCGGCCCTGTGAGTGGGTGCCTGTGTGTGTGTTCGGGGAGCGGTGGCGCAGTGG
>NC_083838.1:1446259-1474671 GCF_015708825.2 Lethenteron reissneri
CTCACTCGCTCACTCACTCGCTCACTCACTCGCTCGGTTGGTCGCAAATCGCCGTCGGCAGGATGCTGCTGCTGCTGCTGCTGCTACCGCTGCTGATGTTTATGGTGACGATGCTGATGATGCTGCTGGTGATGCTCCCGCTGCTGATGCTGCTGCTGCTGCTGCTGCCGCTGCTGCTGCTGAGGATGACGATCTTGCCACTGACGCTGTCTGTACCCCCCGCTCCGCAGCGCGTCGCGCATGCTGCACACCATGCTGCCCCCCCCGCCGGCGGGAGTGGGTCGCCCCGACGACTCCGCGAGGGGGTTCAGGCCGTACCACGCGGGCGGCTCGGGCGGGGGGGGCGGGGGCGGCGGGGGGGGCCCCGAGGAGATGAGGCTGCCGGGGATGCCCCCCGCGCCCCACGGGGCCCCCCAGCACCCTGCGGCCGGGGCCCCCCACGCCCTGAGCCTGGACCCGGCCACCGTGGCGGCGTTCTACCACCCGGCGTTCCTGGCCCACCCGGCGTTCCAGTACCCGGCGTTCAGGTGCCCGCTGACTCACGCTGAGACACACACGGGCTGGCACAGATACCCATAGACTAACACAGAGACCCACAGACTGACATAGAGACCCATAGACTCACGCAGAGACCCATAGACTCACACAGAGACCCATAGACTGACATAAAGACCCATAGACTCACACAGGGACCCATAGACACGCACAGAGACCCATAGACTCACATAGGGACCCATAGACTCGCACAGAGATCCATAGACTCACACAGAGACCCATAGACTCACACAGAGACCCATAGACTGACATAGAGACCCATAGACTCACACAGAGACCCATAGACTCACACAGAGACCCATAGACTCACACAGAGACCCATAGACTCACACAGAGACCCATATACTGACATAGAGATCCACAGAATCACACAGAGACCCATAAACTGATATAGAGACCCATAGACTCACACAGAGACCCATAGACTCACACAGAGACACATAGACTCGCACAGAGACCCATAGACTCACACAGAGACCCATAGACTCACACAGAGACCCATAGACTGACATAGAGACCCATAGACTCACACAGAGACCCACAGACTCACACAGAGACCCATAGACTCACACAGAGACCCATAGACTCACACAGAGACCCATAGACTGACATAGAGACCAACGCTCAGACCCATAGACTCACACAGAGACCCATAGACTCACACAGAGACCCATAGACTCACACAGAGACCCACAGACTCACACAGAGACCCACAGACTCACACAGAGACCCATAGACTCACGCAGAGACCCATAGACTCACACAGAGACCCATAGACTGACATAGAGACCCATAGACTCACACAGAGACCCACAGCTCACACAGACCCATAGACTCACACAGAGACCCATAGACTCGCACAGAGACCCATAACTCACACAGAGACCCACAGACTCACACAGAGACCCATAGACTCACACAGAGACCCATAGACTCGCACAGAGACCCATAGACTCACACAGAGATCCACAGACTCACACAGAGACCCATAGACTGAAATAGAGACCCATAGGACTCACACAGAGACCCACAGACTCACACAGACACCCTAGACTCACACGAGACCCATTAGACTCACGCAGAGACCCATAGACTCACACAGAGACCCATAGACTCACACAGAGACCCATAGACTCACACAGAGATCCACAGACTCACACCGAGACCCATAGACTCACGCAGAGACCCATAGACTCACACAGAGACCCATAGACTCACGCAGAGACCCATAGACTCACACAGAGACCCATAGACTCATACAGAGACCCATAGACTGACATAGAGACCCATAGACTCACACAGTGACCCATAGACTCACACAGAGACCCATAGACTCACAAGAGACCATAGGACCTCACACCAGAGACCCATAGACTCACACAGAGACCCAATAGACTCGCACAGAGACCCATAGACTCACACAGAGACCCATAGACTCACACAGAGACCCATAGACTCACACAGAGACCCATAGACTCGCACACAGACCCACAGATTCACACAGAGACCCACAGACTCACACAGAGACCCATAGACTCACACAGAGAACCCATAGACTCGCGCAGTGACTCATGCGGTGCCCGTGGTGACGATGACGATGGTGGTGATGGTGGTGCTGGTGCGGTAGTGATGGTGGCGGTGATGGTGGTGGTAGTGGTGGCGGTGATGACAATGGTGGTGATGGTGGTGATGGTGGTGGTGATGGTGGTGGTCCTGGCGGTGGTGGTGATGACAATGGTGGTGGTGGCGGTGGTGGTGATGATGGTGGTGGTACTTGGTGGTGATGACGGTGGTAGTGGTAGTGGTTGTGGTGACAGTGGTGGTGGTAGTGACGATGGTGACGATAGTGGTGATGACGCCGACGGTGATGATGGTGACGATGGTGACGATGGTGACGATGATGAAGGTGACGATGATGATGATGGTGACTATGGTGACGATGATGACGTTGGTGACGATGGTGATGATGGTGACGATGATGACGATGGTGACGATGATGACGATGGTGACGATGATGACGTTGGTGACGATGGTGATGATGGTGACGATGGTGACGATGATGACGTTGGTGACGATGGTGATGATGGTGACGATGATGGTGACGATGATGACGATGGTGACGATGGTGACGATGATGACGATGGTGACGACGGTGACGATGATGACGATGGTGACGATGATGACGTTGGTGACGATGGTGATGATGGTGACGATGATGACGATGGTGACGATGATGGTGACGACGACGACGATGGTGACGATGACGACAATGGTGACGATGACGACGATATTGACGATGGTGATGACGATGATGATGACGATGGTGACGATGGTGACGGTGCTTTGCAGGCTGGACGACCCGTACTGCCTCTCGGCACTCCGCTCCCCGTTCTTCCCGCTGCCCCCGCTGCCCCCGCTGCCCGGAGTGCGCTGCTACCAGCCCGAGATGGCGGCGCCCGCCGGCATCGGCAGCAGCACGCCCAGCGCCGATCGGTGAGGAGCCACGGCTCGTGGGGGGAGGGGGGAGGGGGAGGGAGTGGGGGGGAGGGAGTGGGGGGGGGGGAGTCCCTCCTGCAAGAGCGGAAGACTGGCACAGAGACTCACAGAGACACACAAAGATACACGTAGAGACACGTAGAGACACACAGACACCCATTGGGGTACACGGAGACACACGGAGACACACAGAGACACACAGAGACCCATCGGGGTATACGGAGACACACAGAGACACAGAGACACACAGACACCCATCGGGTACACGGAGACACACAGAGACACACAGAGACCCATCGGGGTACACGGAGATACACGGAGATACACGGAGACACACAGAGACACACAGAGACACACAGAGACACACAGAGACACACAGAGACACACAGAGACACACAGAGACACACAGAAACACAGAAATTTACATTGAGACACATAGAGACACGAACAGAAACACAAACATCTGTAGTGGTATAAGGAGATACATAGAGACCCACTCACCCACCAACTCCCACTCATGCACACACCCCCACCCACCCTACACACCCCCACCCACACACCCCCACCCACCCACACACCCCCACCCACACACCCCCACCCACCCACACGCTGCACCCACTCTCTGAATGCTCACGAGTGTTCGTGGGCGCCCTCCTGACCCCCACTCCCGCTGCGTCCCTGCAGGCTGCAGGCCGAGAAGGAGTCGAGGCAGCGGGAGATGGAGCGCGAGCGGGAGCGCGAGCGGGGCGCGCGAGGAGCGTGAGAGAGAGAAGCAGCGCGAGAGGGAGCGGGAGCGCGAGCGGGGTGGCACGGGGCGCTAGCTCTGGCGCTGGAGGGGCACGCGGCACGGAGAGACGGCGCCGCCACGGGGGCGGAGCGGGGGCAGCAGCAGCAGCACGACGGCAGCGGCGGCGGCGGTGCCGGCGTCGGCGCGGCGGCGGCGAGCGGCCGTGGTGAGTGCTGCCGGCTGCGGCGAGCGGCAAGCGGCGGCAATCCTTCGCCGTCACCTTCATTGTCATCTTGGACATCGCTGTCCCAGCGGCAGCGGCGGTGGCAGGATGTGTGTGTGTATGTGTGTTCGGCCGGATCGAGGGGGCTAGACGGGCGCGGCACGGGCTGGAGAAGAGATGGAGTGATGTGGTACAGGAGGACGTGGAGCTGAGTGGACTTGCCGATGACTGGTACCAGCGGTGTCAAGATCGGCCTCAGTGGAGGAGGCTCGTGAAGGACGCTACTGGGCAGTTGGAGGCAGTCGCCCTCCAACAACAACGGAGGGCGGAGGAGCGACGCTCATAACAACGAGCGGAGCGCCGGGTGGCTAAAGCACAGCAAGTTGGCACAGTAGGGGGCACAGGTGGTGCATCAGCCAGTCATCTCGGTCATCTCGGTCAGTCGACCAGTGGCACCTGGGTCTGCCCCGTGACCTCCTGCCAGCGGGCTTTCGACACTTCACGTGGCCTCAAGGTGCACTTGGCCTGGCACAAGCATCGTGGTGACGTCACCGCCACTTAGTGGCGAATGGCGGTTGTTGTATGTGTGAGTGTGTACGTGTGTGTGTGTACGTGTGTGTATGTGTCTGTAGATGTAAGCAAAAAGCCACTGGAATGTTCGAACGCTCACTGCGGAGGAGAGGCTGCCACTCCTCTGTCGGGAGCTAGACCGGTACCGCCTGGATCTCTGTGGTATTCAGGAGGTCCGGTGGACCGGCTCTGGCTCCTGCCACCATGAGGGGTGGACAGTCCTCGACTCGGGGCAGGAGACTGCCAAACAACAGGGAGTGGCTCTTCTTCTGAACAAAAGAATGAAGGGGGCGTGGGAGCTTGGCTGTGAGGTGTGGGAAGCGGTAAGCCCCAGGATACTTTGGGCTCGCCTTCACATCAACCAGAGGCAAGGAGTGGTGGTCGTGGTTACTTATGCCCCCACTGAAGACGAATATCCGTGGAGGGATGCAGGCAAGGCCGATGAGTCAGATGCCTTCTATGACCTCCTGTCACAGGTGCTAGCTAAAGTGGCCCCACATTATTTAACATCTATTTTGACCACGTAGTTTGTGAAACCTTCGATGGCTGTATCAGGGCAATTTCTATCTGGTACAGATACAATGGGAGGCTGATCGATGCCAGGTGTGGTAAAGGGATGGCTCCCTATTGGTCAATAATTTTAAGTATGCTGATGATCTGGTAATTTCTGTCACTCAGAGGAGGAGTTGGAGGCGCTGCTGCTGAACCTGGAGTTTGCCACTAAGAGGTGGGGCCTTAGCATTAGCCCCACCAAAACTAAGCACCTGCCTGGGTATTTTGTACCATCAGACCCTCCACCCCCACAACTCCTAATTGGTGATGGGGCAGTTGTGGAGAGAGTGGAGAGTTTTCCATACATGGGCAGTGTGCTCATGACCGGCTCCGGTTTGACAGCAGAGGTCTCACTCCGAATCAATAGGCGTTATCTTTTCATCGGTTGCGTAACGCTGTGTGGAAGCTACCTGTTCTGTCACTCCACACGAAGCTTCAGGTCTTCTCAGCCACAGTCATGCCCTCCCTTCTCTGCGCTTGTGAAACGTGGACCCCCCTAATGAAACACCTTCGCCGGTTAGAAACATTTAGGCTGGCCTGCCTACGATCCAGCCTGGGTTTAACCAGGCTGGATTGTGTGAGGAGCTCACAAATCCTTGAAAGATCTGGACAAAGTCCCATCAGTGAGCTGCTCCGGCAGGCAAGGCTGCGTTGGCTGGGTCATGTAGCCCACATGCCCAGCCACCGCATGCCTAAACAGCTTTTGTTCGGCCGGATCGAGGGGGCTAAATGGGCGCGGCACGGGCTAGAGATGAGATGGAGGGATGTGGTACAGGAGGACGTGGAGCTGAGTGGACTTGCCGATGACTGGTACCAGCGGTGTCAAGATCGGCCTCTGTGGAGGAGGCTCGTGAAGGACGCTACTGGGCAGTTGGAGGCAGTCGCCCTCCAACAACAACGGAGGGCGGAGGAGCGACGCTCACAACAACGAGTGGAGCGCCGGGTGGCTAAAACACAGCAAGTTGGCACAGTAGGGGGCACAGGTGGGGCATCAGCCAGTCATCTCGGTCATCTCGGTCAGTCGACCCGTGGCACCTGCTGGGTCTGCCCCGTGACCTCCTGCCAGCGGGCGTTCGACACTTCACGTGGTCTCAAGGTGCACATGGCCTGGCACAAGCGTCGTGGTGACGTCAGTGGCGAATGGCGGTTTTTGTTGTGTACGTGCGTGTGTACAAGTGTGTATGTGTACGTGTGTGTGTACATATGTGTGCGTGTGTGTGTACATGTGTGTACGTGTGTGTACGTGTGTGTGTACGAGTGTGTGTGTACAAGTGCGTGTGTACAAGTGTGTGTGTACAAGTGTGTACGTGTGTGTGTACGAGTGTGTGTGTACAAGTGTGTGTGTACAAGTGTGTGTGTACAAGTGTGTACGTGTGTGTGTACGAGTGTGTGTGTACGAGTGTGTGTGTACAAGTGTGTGTGTACAAGTGTGTACGTGTGTGTGTACGAGTGTGTGTGTACAAGTGTGTGTGTACAAGTGTGTGTGTACAAGTGTGTACGTGTGTGTGTACGAGTGTGTGTGTACAAGTGTGTGTGTACAAGTGTGTGTGTACAAGTGTGTACGTGTGTGTGTTTACACGTATGCAGATCGGCGAGGGCCTAGCTCCTCCGCTGCTTTCTTCGACCGTCGCCCGGCGGTTCTGGGCATCACGCTCCCCGTCTCGCACGCCTCGCACGCCACGCACGCCACACACCCCACACACCCCACGCATCACTCCGCGCACCACCCCACGCACCACCCCACACACCACCCGCGCACCACCCCGCGCACCACCCCGCGCACCACCCCACGCACCACCCCGTGCACCACCCCGCGCACCACCCCACGGCGGCGGCGCACAGGCAGGCGGTGCGACACGCGGACGGGGACAAGGAAGAGCGGGGGGGCGCCAGGCAGAGGGAGCGAGTGGGGAGCGTCGCCTGCACCCGCAGGAGCATCAACGTCGGCCCGCGCGAGGAGTTTAGGTGACGCACGCACGCACGCACGCACACACACACACGCACACACACACGCACGCACGCACGCACACACGCACACACACACACGCGCGCACGCACACACACACGCACACACACACGCACGCACACACACATACAAAACAGACAAAGATCCCCCTATAGCGTGTAACAGACTGAAGGGGCAAGTGCTGTTAGCGAGCACCAGGTACTCATTTGAGGCCGAGTAGATCTAAGGGAGGCCCAGGACCCGGTTCAGATAATCGTCACTCGTGGTGTTGGCCGTGAGCGGGAATCGAACCCGGGTAGCCAGGTTCGTAGCGCAGCGTGATAACAGCTACACTACCGCTCCCCGCACACACACGCACGTGCATACACGCATTTCAGTTTCATTTATTTCGGTTTCATGTATTAGGTATAGCCCTATGAGCCATTCGGCTCTTGAATCGGGTGCAACCGCAACAAACAAAAAACAAAAACATGAACAAGAAAACATCTTAAAGTGACTATGTGACTGAGTGCAAACAGAAAATCCAAGAAAAGACAGCAAAATATTGCAGAAAAAGCACCGTACACCAACGCTGTGTGCAAAAATCCCAGTGGGATGCAAGTCAAACAACAACAACCACAAGACAACTTAGATTAAGGCCATCAGTCTAACTCCGTACTACAACAAACAAACATGGCCAAATCAAAAACTTTTTCGAAATCGCCAAAATAAAGCCGTGAAAGCAATGTAACAGTGATCATAGGAACTGTCACCGAATTTTCACAATAAACGACATAAACAACATGCACCACCAAACCCTGCAGCCATCGCTGGCCGCCGTTCGCCACCGAGTGGTGGTGTCGTCACCACGGCGCCCAGGTCCTCCGGTTTTTCCCTCCATACATTTCGTTGGGCCATCAATTGTGGCCAGGTCGCTTCTGAGAGACAAGAGCTACATGGCTCAGTGGGCCTTACCTGGTAAAACAAAACAAAACAGTTTAATACTTTGTAGTGTAACTCTCTTTCTAACTCTCGCCGTCGCCCTCCCATCAACAGGAACGGCCTCGACAACTCCGAGGCCTTGCCTCTCGACTTCCACCGATTGCCGCACGCTGGCGGCGGCGGTGCGGCGACGATGCCAGGGAGCAGCGCCTCCTCCTCCTCCACCGCCACCACCACCTCGTCCATCTCGTCCACCACCACCTCCTCGTCGTCGTCCTTGTCGTCGTCCACCTCGCAGGCCGCTTGGCTGAGCCACGTCTCCGGCGGCGGCGGCGACGGCGGCGAAGCGGCGAGCGGCTACTGGAGCCCGGTGCCGCGGCCGGGGGACGACACGGGCGGCGGCCTCAACCTCAGCAGCAACAACAACGGCAGCCACAACCACCACAACCACCATCACCACCAGCAGCAGCAGCAGCACCACAACCACCACCACAACCACCACCAGCAGCACCAGCAGCAGCCGCCGGGCCTGAGGCCTGTCGGGGCAGGCCACCCGTTCCGCCCGACGGGCCTGTGGGTGCCGCCGTTTGAGAAGGGCCGGGAGGAGAACGGGGTGAAGGCCGAGGGCAGGAAGGCCTCGGCCGAGGTGATGCCGCAGGTGGTGTCCATGGGGGGCTCCCACTTCGGGGGGCCAGGCGTCGGCGGAGGGGTCCCCCCCCACTTTTTGTGCGAGCTGCAGCGCTCGGCACACCACTTCCTGGAGAAGCAGGGCACTTGCCTGGATCGGCTCGCCCAGGAGAGGGCGCCAGAGGGGGCGGAGCGGCCAAGCCAACAGGCAGGCCTGAGGGCCTGCCCCGGGCCCATCACCAGCAGCAGCAGCAGCGTATACAGGTAGGGGAGGCCGCCTGTTGTCGTGAGTGGGTGGGTGAGTGAGTGGGTGGTGAGTGAGTGGTGAGTGAGTGAGCGGGTGGTGAGTGAGTGAGTGAGCGGGTGGTGAGTGAGCGGGGTGGTGAGTATTAAGTGATTGGATGGTGAGTAGGTGGTGAGTGAGCGGGTGGTGAGTAGTGAGTGGGGGGCGAGTGAGTGAGCGGGTGGTGAGTGAGTGGGTGAGTGAGTGGGTGGGTGAGTTAGTGGGTGAGTGAGTGGGTGGTGAGTGAGTGGGTGAGTGAGTGAGCGAACGGGTGGTGAGCGAGCGGGTGGTGAGTGAGTGGGTGCTGAGTGATTGTGTGGTGAGTGAGTGGTGAGTGAATGGGTGAGTAAGTTAGTGATCAGGTGGTGAATGGTGAGTGAGTGGTGAGTGAGTGGTGATTTGGGTTTCCACCTGTCCCAATTTTCCCAGAATCATTCTTTATTAAGCTGCCTGTCCTGGAAAACCTGTAAGTTTTCGTAGGACGTTATCAAATACAAAAAATTATCGGCGCACATGAGCTGAGCCAGCACGGTACAGGTGATGGTTTTTCCACTGGCACACCCGACCAGAGCCATAGCCAAACCACCTCACAAAGAACGCATCCAAATCTGGCTCGGGGCGGGGGGCCAAGCAGGGCCAGGGGCAGGGGGGGGCTAACAACGCGTTCCTCGCGCGCCATTGACACCAGTCGGTGGCGCAGCATCGCCGGTGCGCGTCGATACGCGCGCCGTGACCGTCGGCCGAGCTCGGTTTGTGCGCAGCGGGAAAAAAAGAGGTCGTAAAAAGTCCCGGCGGCGCTTGTCAGCTACGCAGCGAAGCCGAGGGCAGCGCACGGCGCTCGCCCCTCACCCCGCCGGTGTCCCGTGACGTGGAGGCCGCGGTGTGTGTGTCCCCCCCCCCCCCCCCCCCAGGCCCGACGTGGTGTACGACGAGGCCCTGCGCACGACGCGTCGCGTGGTCAGCCGCCTCGACCTGGCCGAGAGGAAGCGCAAACTTGCCTGGCTCCACGGTAAGTGGCTCACCTGGCTCCACGGTGAGTGAGCCACTACGCCGGCAGGCTCGACAGGGACATGTGGGAGCGCGGCTGGAATGCTCACTCCCCCCCACCCGCTTTCCCACTCCCCCCCCCCCCCCAGCTTGTGTACGTTCGTAAACCTCAGCGCCACTGGGGAGACAAAGGCGGCCGGGCGTGGTGCTGGCCACCCACCCCCTCGTGTGCCGTTCCGGCCTTCATAGGTGCTGCTCGCTAACGGCACTTGCCCCTACAGTCTGTTAAGGCTACACGGGGGATCTTTGTCTATGCGTGTATCTGCGCGTGTGTCTGTGTGATGCATCTGCGTGTGATGGATGTGTGAGTCTGTGTGTGTGTGTATTCTGACTATGTATGTGCATGTATATGCGTGTTAGTGTATGTTCACGTGCGTGTGTGTCTGTGTGTGTGTCTATGTGTGTGTGTCTATGTGTGTGTGTGTCTGTGTGTGTGTGTGTGTCTATGTCATGGCTATACGGGGGATCTTTGTGTACATGTGTAGGACTCGTACAAGGGTTGTCTTTCTCTCTTTATTTTCCTCTTAGAGTCCACCTTCGCCGCGCCACTGCTCCACGTCTCTCCGTGCCCTCGCTCCGCTCCGCGTCGCTCCGCGTCTCTTTGTGCCCTCGCTCCGCTCCACGTCGCTCCGCGTCTCTCCGTGCCCTCGCTCCGCTCCACGTCGCTCCGCGTCTCTCCGTGCCCTCGCTCCGCTCCGCGTCGCTCCGCGTCTCTCCGTGCCCTCGCTCCGCTCCGCGTCGCTCCGCGTCTCTCCGTGCCCTCGCTCCGCTCCACGTCGCTCCGCGTCTCTCCGTGCCCTCGCTCCGCTCCACGTCGCTCCACGTCTCTCCGTGCCCTCGCTCCACGTCGCTCCGCGTCTCTCTACCTCACTATCGCTACGCTTGTCATCTCTACGGTTTCTCCTACTCTGCATCCTTCCGATGCACGGCTACCCTGGTGGCTCACTGCGTTCTCGCTACCACTGTCTCTCCGTGCTTTACTCTACTGACACTTGCTCTGCGACTCTCCGGGCACCGTTGCTGCAGCTCCATCCACGACGCCGACTCGTACAGGACTCCCTTCTCTCCGTTGCGCTCTGGCTTATATCCCCACACCAATTAATCTCCCTAATTATCTCTACCCCCCCCCGCTTATCGCTCACCCCCTGCCCCCCCCCCCGTGTCACGTGGCCTTGTTTTCACCGCCAGAGCGACGCCAGCTAATGCCCAATTACCTTCCCAGCCAATCAGTGGCCTGTGTCCTCCCGGCTACCCTGACACCTGTTTCAACCCTTAACGACCCACTTCGCCTAAAGTCACAACAACAACCATTACCCCACATCACCCCACTGTACTGTGCTTGCTTGCATAGCAAGAGAGGCAGGGGATGCGTGGCGCGCTATACTCAAGCCCTACACATGTATAAACGCGTGTGCGTGTACGTGTGTGTGTGTAGTCACGTGTGTGTGCATGCGTGTACGCGTGTGTGTGCGTGTGTGTGCGTATTTACGTGTGTGTGTGTACGTGTGTGTGTGTATTTACGTGTGCATGTGTGTACGTGTGTGTGTATTTACGTGTGTACGTGTGTGCGTGTGTGTGTATTTACGTGTGTACGTGTGTACGTGTGTGTGTATGTGTCCGTGTGTGCGTGTGTGTATTCACGTGTGTGTGTGTATTCACGTGTGTGTGTGTGCGTGTGTGTGTGTACGTGTGTGTACGTGTGTGTACGTGTGTGTGCGTGTATTCACGTGTGCGTGTACGTGGGTGTGTGTATTTGCGTGTGCGTGTGTGTATTCACGTGTGTGCGTGTGTGTATTCACGTGTGTGCGTGTGTGTGTGCGTGTGTGTGCGTATTTACGTGTGCGTGTGTGTGTATTTACGTGTGCATGTGTGTACGTGTGTGTGTATTTACGTGTGTACGTGTGTGTGTGTATTTACGTGTGTGTGTATTTACATGTGTGTGTGTGCGTGTGTGTGTGTACGTGTGTGTGTGTGCGTGTGTGTGTGTACGTGTGCGTGTGTGTGTGTATGTGTGTGTATTTACATGTGTGTGTGTTTACGTGTGTGTGTATTCACGTGTGTGTGTGTGTACGTGTGCGTGTGTGTGTGTATGTGTGTGTATTTACATGTGTGTGTGTTTACGTGTGTGTGTGTGTATTCACGTGTGTGTGTGTACGTGTGTGTGTATTCACGTGTGTGCGTGTGCGTGTGTGTGTGTACGTGTGTGCGTGTACGTGTGTGTGTGTGCGTGTGCGTGTGTGCGTGTGTGTGTCTAGGAGTCCGAGCTCCCAGCGGGTCGGACAGCGACGAGGAGCTGGACGAGGGGGAGATGAGAGCCGACGTGCGGCGCCTGTCTCAGCGGCCGCCCCTGCCTCTCTCGTGCACGCCCGAGGTGCGTGGGCGGTGTCATTGTGTGTGTGTGTGGGTGTCTGTGTGTGTGTGTGGGTGTCTGTGTGTGGTGTCTGTGTGCGGTGTCTGTGTGTGTGGTGTCTGTGTGTGTGGTGACTGTCCCAGCGGCCGCCTCTGCCTCTCTCCTGCACGCCCGAGGTGCGTGAGCCGTGTGTGTGTGTGTGTCTGTGTGTGTGTCTGTGTACGCACTATCTGTGTGTGCGGCGTCTGTGTGTATTTCGTATCCATCTCTGTCTCGCCAAGAAAATCTCAATTGCCTTTGTCTAATCCGTGCGTCCATCCACGTCTCCGCGTGAATCCCCCTCTCCGTGCCCCCCCCCCCCGCGTACCCCCCCCCGTGCCCCCTCCTCGCGTGCCCCCCCCCCCGTGCCCCCCCCCCGCGCCCCCCCACATAGAAGCTGGGCCTGCTGGCCATCGTGGGCCTCACGTCGCGCCCGCACCGCGACTCCCTCGCCGCCGAGCGTGCCCGCAAGCGCCGCCGGCGCATGATGGACCCCAGCCCCCCCCGCGGGGCCGCCCCCTCGCTCCCACAATGCACCGCGGCGGCCGCGGCCGGGGGCGCGGTGGCGGCGGCGGCGTTGCCGGCGTGCACCGCGACTGGTACGACGCAGCAGCAGCAGCAGGGCGACCTCAACAGCGCCAGCGACTTCCCCGAGAAGATGGACTTCCTGGTGCGGCTGTCGCTCACGCACGTCAAGCCGGAGCTGCGCCAGGGTGAGCCGGGCTCGGTGACGCGACGGCGTCGGCCGATCGGTGCGTCGTCATCGACTCGGGGGGGGGGGGGGGAGCGCGATGTCAGAGCCGTGCCGGCCTTAATAGGCGCTCGCTGACGACGCCCCTGTTGGCACGGTCGGCTGTGTACGCTGCTGCGCAAGTTCAACGTACGTACGTACGCACTGCAGCAATGCAGAGGCGGATTGCTGCGTCCGTGTGCGAGTGTGCGGAGCGGTGGCGCGGCGGTTAGCGGCGTTGCGTGCGCTGCGAACCCCCGGAGGCCCGAGTTCGATTCCCACCGACATCGGCGGCGAAGATCTGAACCGGCGCTTGGCTTGAGCTCGCCGAGTACCTGGTACGGTGTGTGAACGTCAGCGCCGGGGAGACAGAGGCGGCCGGGCCTGGCCCTGGCCGCACCACCCCTCCGTGGGCGTGCCGTGCCGGCCTTAATAGGCGCTCGCTAACGGCACTTTCCCCAAGAGGTCTTTGCTAATGGCTACACGGGGGGGGTGGGGAACCTTTGTCTTTGCCGCGTGCGGCGTGCGCAGAGCGAGAGTGCGCCCTGGCGCTCATGCAGGCCGCCAAAGACGGGCGGCTGCCCAGCGACGCTCCCTTCCGCCACCCGACGCCGTGGCTGCACCTCCACTCCTCGGCGCAGCACCACCCCGGTGAGCGCCATCCCGGTGAACACCACCCCGGTGAGCGCCACCCCGGTGAACACCACCCCGGTGAGCGCCACGCTGGTGAGCGCCACCCCGGTGAGCGCCACCCCGGTGAGCGCCACACCGCCACCGCCACCGCCGCCGCCGGCTGGTGACAAACGCCGACCTAGAGGAGGGGGGTGGGGGGCAGAGGTTGCAAACGGGTTTTGATTCCTTACCCGTACCCGGCCGCACCAGGGTCGCAAACGGGTACCCATACCCGGCTGGGTACGGGTAGCCGGGTATCGGGTAGGGTACGGGTATCGGGGGGTACCCGGTTGCGACCTCTGGTGGGGGGTAGTGGGGTGTGGGTGGGTATGGCACCGCCCGGATTAGAATCGCGACTGGAGTGCGCCGGTCTGCGTGGAGTTGGTCTGGCATGTGAGCGGAGGGGGGGGGGCCACGGGGGCTGGTGGTGGGGGGCTGGAGGGGGGGGCTGCGGGGGAGGGGAGGGGCCGAGGATGACGTCACCGGAGACTCCGAGCTGAGAGCGGGTGTCGTGAGTGCGAGCGTGCGCGTGTGTGCGTGTGAGTGTGTAAACGTGCGCGTGTGTGGACACGTGTTTGTGTGTGCGCGTGGGGAGCGGTGGCGCAGCCGTTAGCGCTACGCCGCGCTCCGAAAACCGGCGATCCGAGTTCGATTCCCGCTCACGGCCAACACCGGCGACGATTAGGTCGACTCGGCCTCAAATGAGTACCCGGTGCGGTGTGTAGTAAACATCGCCACTGGGGAGACAAATGTGGCCGGGCGTGGTGATGGCCACCCACCCCCTCCTGTCCCGTGCCGGCCTTCATAGGTACTCGCTTAGAGCACTTGCCCCTACAGTCTGCCGCAGGCTACACGGGGGATCTTTGTCTGTGTGTGTGAGCTGTATATTCTCCCCATTGCTCTGCGGGAGATTCCTCCCACAGCAAATGAAGCGCACACTCACAGTGCCAGCGCTATTGGCCAAAACAACATCGCAATGTTAAAACATCATCTGCAAATCACTTTTCACAGCAGCAATGAGGCCTAACCACCACTACTACCTCCAACACCACCACACCACCACACCACCACTACCACCACCATCACAACAACAACTACCACCACCACAACTATTGCCACCACAACCTCCACCACACCACACCACCACTACCACCACCATCACAACAACAACTACCACCACCACAACTATTGCCACCACAACCTCCACCACCAAAACAACCACCACCACTACAACAACCACCACAACAACCATCCACCACAACAACTACCACAACCACAACAATCACAACCTCCACCACCACAATAACCACCACCACTACCACAACCGCCACAACAACTACCACCACCACCCTCTCGCTTGCAGGTCCCAACGTCTCCTCCTCCTCCACCACCACCACCTCCTCCACCACCTCCTCCACCACCTCCTCCACCACCTCCTCCACCACCTCCTCCACCACCTCCTCCACCACCACCGCCTCCTCCGCCATCGTTGCTCCCAACGTCTCCACGGGCGCCGTCTCTGTCGCCCCTCCCTCTCCACCACCGCTCGTCGTGGTGCCCCGCGAGCCCCCCACTAGAACGGCGGCCCCCCACTTCCATTTGGCTAAACCACAACCGCAACAACCGCAGCAACAACCGCAGCAACAAACGCAGCAACAGCCGCCGGCACCGCCGCGCGGCCTTGCGCCACCGCCCCCGTCCATCGCCGCTCTCCCCCCGCGCCTCTCCGACTCCGCCGGTGGGATCGTCCGAACCGCCCTCGACTTGACCAGGCCCGGTCTGGCCTCTGTACGGCCTCAGCAGCAGCAGACGCAGCAGCAGCATCATCATCATCATCAACATCATCATCAGCAGCAGCAGCATCAGCAGCAGCAGCATCATCATCAGCAGCAGCATAATCAGCATCATCAGCATCAACAGCAGCAGGGAAGGTCCAACGACGCCCAGCAGCACCTTCGCAGGCAGGACTTGAGCGTGAATGGCGGTGGGTCGGCCAGGCCTGTGCTCGGCCCGGTCGCTAGGCCGATGATGAGCGACATCCGGTTCCTGGGAATGGAAGGCGGCGGCGGCAACAACAACAACAGCAGCAACAGCAGCAGCATCATCATCAGCGGCGGCGGCCACAACAATAACAACAACAGCAGCAGCAGCATTATCGTCAGCGGCCACAACAACAACAGCAGCAGCATCATCAGCGGCGGCGGCCACAACAACAACAACAGCAGCAGCAGCAGCATCAGCGGCAGCGGCGGCGGCCACAGCAGCAGCCACGGCGGCCACAGCAGCGGCTGCAACGGCAACGCAGGAGGCAGAGGGGTCGCGGTGACGCCCACGGCGGCGGCGGCGGCGTGGCCGGCCGTGCGTCCGAGCTTCTCGCCGTTCGGTCGGCCGCAGGGCAGCGTGCGGTGGAGCGCAAACTCCGACGCGGTGCTTGAGCACTCTCACGCTCACGCCGACGCGGGCGGCGGCGGCGGCGACGGCGCCGGTCGAGCGGAGCACGGCGTCGGCGCGGCTGCCGACGGCGCGGGGAGAGCCGAGTCGGCGCCGGGAGCGGCTTCCGCCGCTGCCGGGGTCCCGGGGAGCGGCGCGGAGGCGCCGGGAGACGGAGCGGCGGAGTGGAGGGGCGTGGAGGCCGTGATCGAGGCCTACCAGCAGCACCTGATGGGTGCGTCCCGCGGTGGCGTGGCGGCGGTGGGGAATGCTGCTGCTGCCGTGTGCGTGCGTCTGGCCTGGCACAGGCGCCGTGGTGAATGGCGTTGGCGTTGGTGTGAGCGTGGGAAGCAAAAACCTGAGACCCGAGTTTGATTCCCGCTCACGGCCAATTTTCGGTGACGATTATCCGAACCACGTCAACTCAGCCTCAAATGAGTACCTGGTGCTGTGTGTGTGGTAAACATCGCCACTGGGGAGACAAAGGCGGCCGGGCGTGGTGCTGGCCACCCACCCCCTCGTGCGCCACAGTGCCGGCCTTGCTCGCAATGGCGCTTGCCCCGGCAGTGCGTGTTAAGGCTGCACGGGGGACCTCTGTGTGTGCACGGGTGACCTCTGTGTGTGTGCGGGTGACCTCTGTGTGTGTGCGGGTGACCTCTGTGTGTGCGCGGGTGACCTCTGTGTGTGCGCGGGTGACCTTTGTGTGTGGGCGGGTGACCTCTGTGTGTGCGCGGGTGACCTCTGTGTGTGCGCGGGTGACCTCTGTGTGTGCGCGGGTGACCTCTGTGTGTGCGCGGGTGACCTCTGTGTCTGCGCGGGTGACCTCTGTGTGTGCGCGGGTGACCTCTGTGTGTGAGCAGGTGACCTCTGTGTGTGGGCGGGTGACCTCTGTGTGTGTGCGGGTGACCTCTGTGTGTGCGCGGGGGACCTCTGTGTGTGTGCGGGTGACCTCTGTGTGTGTGACCTCTGTGTGTGCGGGTGACCTCTGTGTGTGTGCGGGTGACCTCTGTGTGTGTGTGCGGGTGACCTCTGTGTGTGCGCGGGTGACCTCTGTGTGTGTGCGGGTGACCTCTGTGTGTGTGCAGAGCACGTGCTGGAGCGAGAGGTGCTGCAGGAGCAGGTGGGCCGCCTGAACCTCTACAACCGCCACCTGGGGACCCTGGCCGAGACCCTGAACTCGCGCGTCGCGGTGAGGCTCCCTCGGCCCGCTCGGGGACACTCGGGACACAACAGGACGGAGACACGGAAACACGGGGATGGGGACACGGCGGCACGGAGACACGGGGATGGGGACACAGCGGGACGGAGACACGGAGACACGGGGACATGGGGACATGGGGACATGGGGACGGAGACACGGATACACGGGGACACGGGGACACGGGGACACTGGGGACACAGCGGGACGGAGACACGGGGATGGGGACACGGGGACATGGGGACATGGGGACACGGCGATGGGGACACGGGGACATGGGGACATGGGGGGACGGAGACACGCGGGACGGAGACACGGAGACACGGGGACACGGGGACACGGGGACACGGGGACACGGGGACATGGAGACATGAGGACACGGGGACGGGGGACACGGGAGATGGGTACACGGCAGAACGGAGACATGGGGATGGGGACATGGGGACACGGAGATGGGTACACGCTGGGACGGAGACACACGGGACAGAGACACGGAGACACGGGGACATGGGGACACGGGGATGGGGTACACCGGGATGGGTACATGGGGACACGGGGACACGGGTAGAGATAGGGGAACAGGGGTACAGTTGGGGAATAGGTTTATGGGGCTGCTGACAATGGCGATGATGATGATATGGAATGCGACGACACCGATGATGACGTCGATGATGACGTCGATGATGACGTCGACGATGACGTCGACGATGACGTCGTCGATGATGACGTCGATGATGACGTCGATGATGACGTCGACGATGACGTCGTCGATGATGACGTCGATGATGACGTCGACGATGACGTCGTCGATGACGACGTCGACGATGACGTCGATGATGACGTCGACGATGACGTCGACGATGACGTCGTCGATGATGACGTCGATGATGACGTCGATGATGACGTCGACGATGACGTCGTCGATGATGACGTCGATGATGACGTCGACGATGACGTCGTCGATGATGACGTCGACGATGACGTCGATGATGACGTCGACGATGACGTCGTCGATGATGACGTCGACGATGACGTCGACGATGACGTCGTCGATGATGACGTCGACGATGATGTCGACGATGACGTCGTCGATGATGACGTCGACGATGACGTCGACGATGACGTCGTCGATGATGACGTCGACGATGACGTCGACGATGACGTCGTCGATGATGACGTCGTCGATGACGACGTCGATGACGACGTCGATGGCGACGTCGATGATGACGCCGCTGCCGACCGTGACTCTAAACCGCTGACGACGGCTCTCTCTCGGGCAGGAGCTGCTGGGCTGCAAGCGCCGCCTGGCGAGCGAGCGCCAGCGCAGCGAGGAGGCCCTGGCCCGCCTGCACCGCTGCCTGCCGGCCGCCCCCCCCGGCTGCCCCCCCCGGCTGTCCGTGGCCGCCCCCCCCCCGCCGCTGTCGCTGGCCGCGAGGGCGGCACGCCTGCCCACGACGGCCTCGTCAGGGCCCTCGGCCCAGCAGCACGGCCACTGACGCGGCCTCGTCCGCCCGCCCGCCTGCCCGTCCGTCCGCCCGCCTGCCCGTCCGTCCGTCTGTCGGAGTGTCTCAGTGTTTGTCTGTGTGAATGTCCACATGTCTGTGTGAGTGTCCGTGTCTCTGTATATAGGTCTCTGTGTCTCTGTGTCTGTCCCCGTATGTATGTGTGTATGTGTGTCTGTGTGTCTCTGTGGCTGTGTGTCTGTCCCCGTATGTATGTGTGTCTCTGTATCTCTGTGTCTGTTCCCGTATGTCTGTGTGTATGTGTGTCTGTGTGTCTCCGTGGTTCGGTGGCTTTGTGACTGTCTGAGGGTCCGAGTGCGGAACGGCGGTTAGCGCCGCGCCGCGCTACGAACCCAGCAGAGACCCAAGTTCGATTCCCGCTCACGGCCACCACCAACACCGCCAGTGACGATGATCTGAACCGGTCCTGGGCCTCCCCTCGGTCGACTCGGCCTTAAATCAGTACCGGGCGCGGTTCTGGCCACACCGCTCCCCGCACCTCCGCTTAGCACGGCTGGCCATGTACGGTGCGAAAGAAGTTCAAAGTGCACGCGCACACACGCACACATTGGGCGAGCGGCGCCGGCCTTCTTAGGCACTGCTGCTCATCGAACAGCACTTGCCCCGGCAGCCCGCGTGGGCTACGCCGGGGTGGGGGGGGGGGAGGGACCCTTTGTCTTTGTCGTACGTCCCGTGTCTGGTCCGCCGCGCTTGGCTCAGGAGGCCGGTGGGCACCAGGGCGGTCGTCTCAACCGCCGGACTTCGTTGGTGTCGGTCGGGCGTCGCCTGTGGGTTCGTTCGTTCGACTCGACTGTGCGTCCGGATCAACGAGGAGCACGGATGGCGAAGCCGTCTGGTCCGCTCGGCATCTGGTTCCACCGCGGGCGACATGGCAGGAGCGTCACGTGGGGCGCTTGGGAGGCCCTTCTGCATAAACGCGGCGCTGTACGGAGCGGCGCTGTACGGAGCGGCGCTGTACGGAGCGGCGCTGTACGGAGCGGCGCTGTACGGAGCGGCGCTGTACGGAGCGGCGCTGCGGGAGGTCGTCGTAGCACGCTTCCGGCCGAGATGCGTTCCCCAGCCGTTGTTTGCGAGCCTACGAGCGATATACGAGGCCTTCACTTGGCGTTGAGTCGATAATAGCCTTGACAGCGACACAGTACGCAACGATACTGTACGCAACGATAAAATGTGCGGAAGAATTAGGATCAATAATAAATAAATGGGAAAAAAATAAACTTTGAATGATAGCGGCAAAAAAAAAAATTCCGATCGGTTGCTGCCCGCCGGTGCACTCGGGCGGAGCCAATCGCACGCCCGCTTGGTTTTAGCGCGCGGCTCGGAGACAGAGAAGGGGGGCGGCGACGCTGTAAGAGACGCCGACGCTGTAGGAGGCAGCGGCGTTGGCAGCGACGCTGTCAGAGGCGCGCCTGCACTGACCGAGCCCTCGCGAGGACAAACCGAGCGATGCCCCGTGCGGTACTTCGATCTCAAGCAATAAGTGTCGGGCGGGGGGCTGTGGGCGGTGGGGTGGGGGGTCCTACCCCCTCCGCGAGGCATCGCGACGGCAGGTATCGGGGTGCGCCACGGCCCCCGCCGTGTCCGGGGAGCCGGGCGCTGAACGACTCCGAGTCGGGGGGGTGGGGCACGAGCCGAGGGAGGCGAGGAAAATTCTCTTTTGTGCCGTCGCTTAAATGCATAAGCGAGAAAAATATATACAAGTAAAAACACGTGTCGCGCGGCGGGGTCACGCGAGGTCACGCGGGGTCACGCGGGGCGCGCTCGACCAATGGCGTTGATTGGCGCGAATTTCAAATGGAGTCGGCATCCCCCTGGGGCAGAGTCGGCGACCCGGGGCGGATTTCGGGACCCGGAGCGGAATTGGGGACCCGGAGCGGAATTGGGGACCCGGAGCGGATTTGGGGACCCGGAGCGGATTTGGGGACCCGGAGCGGATGAGTCGTCGGTGGGGCGACCCGGCCCTGCCGCTCCACAGGGACGGGGGAACTCGAGCGGGATTTAGGGGGGGGGATGTCGGTGGGCAGGAGGAGCCTGCGTCGCATCGTCTACGCGCGGCAGGCTCAATGAGAGACACGAACTCTCCAAGTGAACTTGACGACTACGTTTCGTTTCGTTTTTTTGACGTCGATGAATTATACCGTTCTTCGTTTTCAGTTTTTATTTTGTTTTGCGGTGAGGTGGGCGGGGGGGGGGGGGGTAACCGGCGGTGGTGGCGGCGGTGGTGGCGGTGGTGGCGGTGGTGGTGGTGGTTTACCGCAACCAAGTTGTGAATTCTAACCATGGCCTGCGGCGGTCAGAATGCGAGGGGTCGGAGGGCAGAGCCGGGCCGAGGGGTACAGCGGCGACACGCAGCGTCCCACCCCCCCCCACCCAATCGGAACGCGCGTGTCTCTCCGGGTTATTTATTGCGGCGTGGAAGCACCCCCCCCCCACCCCTGTATATTTGCAGATGGATTTTAATAAAAAGTTTTAACACCGGCACGCCGCCTCGCTCGCCTCTCTCCCCCCCCCTCTCGCCCCGCCGTCACTCCGAAGGGCGCTAATTATACAACTGTTATCATCATTATTGCTGCGTTGTTATCGATGTCATCGCTGCTGCGAAACGGCCTTCCCCTACCCGTGGGTGGGTCTCAAGCAGAGGAGCCGTACTACCTGACTCGGACAGATAGTCGCTGCTGCTGGTGATGGTGGTACAGCAGTGTGTGGACTAATATCCATCTGTTCCATCTCACTCCCTTCTACCCGTGCGTGGGTGTCAAGGAGAGGAGCTGTACTACCTGATAGTAGCTGGTGGTGGTACAACAGTGTGTGGACTATTTCTGGATTTGACGTTTCCGTGACTGCTAGGATCCATACTCTTTGTTTTTTCGGTAAAGTCACGTGAGTAAAAACTTAAATAAATTAAAAATGAAAACAACTAAATTAAATCACGACGTTTCGGGCGCACCACAAGCGTCCGTCTTCAGGTGGGTGGGTGTCAAGGAGGAGCAGTACCCCCTGGCTCGGACAGGTAGTAGCTGGTGGTGGTGGTGGTACAGCAGTGTGTGGACTAATCTCCATCTGTTCCATCTCACTCCCTTCTACTCGTGGGTGGGTGTCAAGGATAGGAGCATTACCCCCTGGTTCTGCCAGAAGGCGGTACTACAGCAGTGTGGACTAATTTCCATCTGTTCCATCTCCCTCCCTTCTACCCGTGGGGTGGGTGTCAAGGAGGAGCCGTACCCCCAGGCTCGGCCAGGAGAAGGCGGTTCTACAGCTGAGTGGACTAATCTCCATCTGTACGGCGGGGATCGAGTGTTTCCCCCTCACAGGAGAGGGTTTGCTCCGGGTGCTCCGATCTCCTCCCACACACGTAAACACTCGTTCGTTGGCTCACCTTAATATGTAGAGGTCCACAGAGCGTGGGCAATCGTTGGGAGCTCAGAGCCAGACTGAGGCTCCTCCCACAGGGTTCAGTGTTAATCAGTGAGGCTCACAGAGCCAGACTAAGGCTCTCACAGGGTTCAGTGTTAATCAGTGAGACTCACAGAGCCAGACTGAAGCTCCCACAGGGTTCAGTGTTAATCAATGAGACTCCCACAGGGTTCAGTGTTAATCAGTGAGGCTCACAGAGCCAGACTAAGGCTCCCACAGGGTTCAGTGTTTATCACTGAGACTCACAGAGCCAGACTGAGGCTCCCATAGGGTTCAGTGTTCATCACTGAGGCTCACAGAGCCAGACTGAGGCTCCCACAGGGTTCAGTGGTAATCACTGAGGCTCACAGAGCCAGACTGAGGCTCCCACAGGGTTCAGTGGTAATCACTGAGACTCACAGAGCCAGACTGAGGCTCCCACAGGATTCAGTGGTTATCACTGAGACTCACAGAGCCAGACTGAGGCTCCCACAGGGTTCAGTGGTAATCACTGAGACTCAGAGCCAGACTGAGGCTCCCACAGGATTCAGTGGTTATCACTGAGGCTCACAGAGCCAGACTGAGGCTCCCACAGGGTTCAGTGGTAATCACTGAGACTCACAGAGCCAGACTGAGGCTCCCACAGGATTCAGTGGTTATCACTGAGACTCACAGAGCCAGACTGAGGCTCCCACAGGGTTCAGTGGTAATCACTGAGACTCACAGAGCCAGACTGAGGCTCCCACAGGGTTCAGTGGTTATCACTGAGGCTCACAGAGCCAGACTGAGGCTCCCACAGGGTTCAGTGGTAATCACTGAGACTCACAGAGCCAGACTGAGGCTCCCACAGGATTCAGTGGTTATCACTGAGGCTCACAGAGCCAGACTGAGGCTCCCACAGGGTTCAGTGGTAATCACTGAGACTCACAGAGCCAGACTGAGGCTCCCACAGGGTTCAGTGGTTATCACTGAGGCTCACAGAGCCAGACTGAGGCTCCCACAGGGTTCAGTGGTAATCACTGAGACTCACAGAGCCAGACTGAGGCTCCCACAGGGTTCAGTGGTTATCACTGAGGCTCACAGAGCCAGACTGAGGCTCCCACAGGGTTCAGTGGTAATCACTGAGACTCACAGAGCCAGACTGAGGCTCCTCCCACAGGGTTCAGAGTTCATCACTGGGTGGGCGGGGCGACTGGGCGGGGGCGGGGCGGCTGAGGGGGCGGGGCTATTGAGCCGCGATCCCATTGGCTCGTCGCGTCGTCACGGGGTCATCACGGGGGTCGTCACGGGGTCACCACGGGGTCACCGCTCCGTGGGTGAGAAGGGAGCGACTCTCACGAGGTAATTGTCTCTCTGTGTCTCTCACTCTGAGTCACTCTGTGTCTCACTCTGTGTCTGTGTCTCTCTGTCTCTCTCACTCTGTCTCTGTGTGTCTCTCACTCTGAGTCACTCTGTGTCTCACTCTGTGTCTCACTCTGTGTCTGTGTCTCTCTGTGTCTCTCTGTCTCTCTCACTCTGTCTCTGTGTGTCTCTCACTCTGTGTCTCTCTGTGTCTCACTCTGTGTCTCACTCTGTGTCTGTGTCTCTCTGTGTCTCTCTGTCTCTCTCACTCTGTCTCTCTGTGTCTCTCACTCTGAGTCACTCTGTGTCTCTCTCTGAGTCTGTGTGTTTCACTCTGTGTCTCTGTGTCTCTCTCACTCTGTGTCTCTCTGTGTCTGTGTCTCACTGTCTCTGTGTCACTCTGTTTCTGTGTCTCTGTTTCTGTGTCTCTCACTCTGAGTCACTTTGTGTTTCACTCTGTGTCTGTGTCTCTGTGTCTCTCTCACTCTGTGTCTGTGTCTCTCACTTTGTGTCTCTCTGTGTCTCACTGTCTCTGTGTCTCTGTTTCTGTGTCTCTCACTCTGAGTCACTTTGTGTTTCACTCTGTGTCTGTGTCTCTGTCTCTCTGTGTCTCTCTCACTCTGTGTCTGTGTCTCTCACTTTGTGTCTCTCTGTGTCTCACTGTCTCTGTGTCTCTGTTTCTGTGTCTCTCACTCTGAGTCACTTTGTGTTTCACTCTGTGTCTCTGTCTCTCTGTGTCTCTCTCACTCTGTGTCTGTGTCTCTCACTTTGTGTCTCTCTGTGTCTCACTGTCTCTGTGTCTCTGTTTCTGTGTCTCTCACTCTGAGTCACTTTGTGTTTCACTCTGTGTCTGTGTCTCTGTCTCTCTGTGTCTCTCTCACTCTGTGTCTGTGTCTCTCACTTGTGTCTCTCTGTGTCTCACTGTCTCTGTGTCTCTGTTTCTGTGTCTCTCACTCTGAGTCACTTTGTGTTTCACTCTGTGTCTCTGTCTCTCTGTGTCTCTCTCACTCTGTGTCTGTGTCTCTCACTTTGTGTCTCTCTGTGTCTCACTGTCTCTGTGTCTCTGTTTCTGTGTCTCTCACTCTGAGTCACTTTGTGTTTCACTCTGTGTCTCTGTCTCTCTGTGTCTCTCTCACTCTGTGTCTGTGTCTCTCACTTTGTGTCTCTCTGTGTCTCACTGTCTCTGTGTCACTCTGTTTCTGTGTCTCTCACTCTGAGTCACTTTGTGTTTCACTCTGTGTCTCTGTCTCTCTGTGTCTCTCTCACTCTGTGTCTGTGTCTCTCACTTTGTGTCTCTCTGTGTCTCACTGTCTCTGTGTCTCTGTTTCTGTGTCTCTCACTCTGAGTCACTTTGTGTTTCACTCTGTGTCTGTGTCTCTGTCTCTCTGTCTCTCTCTGTGTCTCACTCTGTGTCTCTGTCTCTCTCTGCCTCTCTCTCGAGACCGCTCGCGGCCCAGCGAGTCACACAAAGCCTGCACTAGGCCCTGCCTCGCTGGGACAGTGCAGTCAGTGGTGGTGAGGAGCTCACTGTAGTGGTGGTGAGGAGCTCACTGTAGTGGTGGTGAGGAGCTCACTGTAGTGGTGGTGAGGAGCTCACTGTAGTGGTGGTGAGGAGCTCACTGTAGTGGTGGTGAGGAGCTCACTGTAGTGGTGGTGAGGAGCTCACTGTAGTGGTGGTGAGGGGCTCACTGTAGTGGTGGTGAGGAGCTCACTGTAGTGGTGGTGAGGGGCTCACTGTAGTGGTGGTGAGGGGCTCACTGTAGTAGTGGTGAGGAGCTCACTGTAGTGGTGGTGAGGGGCTCACTGTAGTAGTGGTGAGGGGCTCACTGTAGTAGTGGTGAGGATCTCACTGTAGTAGTGGTGAGGAGCTCACTGTAGTAGTGGTGAGGGGCTCACTGTAGTAGTGGTGAGGATCTCACTGTAGTAGTGGTGGTGAGGGGCTCACTGTAGTAGTGGTGAGGGGCTCACTGTAGTAGTGGTGGTGAGGAGCTCACTGTAGTGGTGGTGAGGAGCTCACTGTAGTAGTGGTGGTGAGGGGCTCACTGTAGTGGTGGTGAGGAGCTCACTGTAGTAGTGGTGGTGAGGAGCTCACTGTAGTGGTGGTGAGGGGCTCACTGTAGTGGTGGTGAGGAGCTCACTGTAGTAGTGGTGGTGAGGAGCTCACTGTAGTGGTGGTGAGGAGCTCACTGTAGTAGTGGTGAGGGGCTCACTGTAGTAGTGGTGAGGAGCTCACTGTAGTGGTGGTGAGGAGCTCACTGTAGTGGTGGTGAGGAGCTCACTGTAGTGGTGGTGAGGGGCTCACTGTAGTGGTGGTGAGGAGCTCACTGTAGTGGTGGTGAGGAGCTCACTGTAGTAGTGGTGATGAGCTCACTGTAGTAGTGGTGAGGAGCTCACTGTAGTGGTGGTGAGGGGCTCACTGTAGTGGTGGTGAGGAGCTCACTGTAGTGGTGGTGAGGAGCTCACTGTAGTGGTGGTGAGCAGCTTTGTTTTATTTTACCAGGTGAGGTCCCTCTTCTTCAGAAGTGAACTGGCTATCACAAATGATAGCTCGATGAAGTGGCTTATCACGTGGGAATTTACAGCAGCCAAATACTCTAAACGCGGGACATTGATTCGGGAGCGCCCTGTAGAAAAATACACGCGACCACGGGGAGAGAGAAACGCAAACTCCAAATATACAGCAGCAGCAGGCGTCAGGGTCGGGATGGAGCCCACGACCTCCTGCACACCAGGCGAGGTAGTCAACATCTCCTAGCCACCACGATGATGATGATGAGAGAGAGAGACACAAACTCCAAATATACAGTAGCAGGCATCGTCAGGGTCTGGATAGAGCCCACGACCTCCTGCGTACCAGGCGAGGTAGTCAACATCTCCTAGCCACCGTGGTGATGATGATGATGAGAGAAAGAGACACACAAACTCCAAATATACAGCAGCAGGTGTCGGGATGGAGCCCACGACCTCCTGAGTACCCGGCGAGGTAGTTAACATCTCCTAGCCACCACGATGATGATGATGAGAGAGAGAGAAACGCAAACTCCAAATATACAGCAGCAGCAGGCGTCAGGGTCGGGATGGAGCCCACGACCTCCTGCACACCAGGCGAGGTAGTCAACATCTCCTCGCCACCGTGGCGCCCAGAAATTGACAACCGCACGAGGTTCTGATTGGCGACCATCTCGCGCGATCCCCCTCTTCAGGTATCGACAGCGATGGGGTCGGCTGACGAGCAGAGACGTCGCAGGATCCCGGGAAGCGACGACGCCACCGACGACGACGCCGACGAGGACGACGACGAGCCCAGGCTGTCGGCGCACGCGCTCGCCGCTCTGCGCGAGTTCTACGCGGAGCAGGGAGAGAAGGAGGCGGCGGGAGAGGCGGGAGCCCGGGCGGAGGACGAGGACCCGCCCGAGAACTGGGTGAGCCGCGCCTGTCGGGCGGTCAAGTGGGGAGCGGCGGTGCAGCGGTTAGCGCCGGCGCTGCTGCGTAGAAACCCGGCGACCCGAGTTGGATTCTCCGCTCGAGGCCGGGCACCGCCGACGATCGTCTGAACCGGTCCCGAGCCTCCCCCTAGGCCAGAGGTCGCAACCGGGTACCCGATACCCGTACCCTGCCTGATACCCGCTACCCGTACCCGCCGGGTACGGGTAGCCGTTTGCGACCCGAGTGCGGCCGGGTACTGGTAGGCCGTGAGTCACTGGTGAGTCACCGTTTGTCACTTCATTTCCCAACGTCTTGTCTCTTCTCACATTTAAGTTCCTAGAATCAACCCACCCGCGCCTGCAACATGGCTTGATCACAGAGGTCGCAATCTGGTACGCGATACCCGTACCCTACCCGTACCCGGCCGGGTACGGGTAGGGTACGGGTACGGCCGGGTAAGGGTACGGGTACCCTTACCCATATGAGACTAGGTTCTAAGGAAAGCTGTCTCGGGTGTGGACCAATCAACTTCAGGACAGTGCACATTATCAGAGTTATGTTCTTTTGTTGTATTATGAACTGCAGGTATTGCGGTCTATGCAAACAGGACTCCTTGTAAAAAGGTGTCAGTTTTGGTGCCAGATAGAAGGGTAAGAACCATTATCATATTTTTACTGGCAAATGGTTCCCATAGTGTGATGCTTGCCCCGAGCTCTCATACTCTGATGGTGCATTGTCCTTGAGTTGTGCGCCTTTTGGCGTCATCTGGTCCAACCCATATGAGACTAGGCTCTAAGGAAAGCTGTCTCGGGTGTGGACCAATCAACTTCAAGGACAGTGCACCTTATCAGAGTTATGTTCTTTTTTTGTTGTATTATGACTGCAGGTATTGCGGTCTATGCAAATGACTCCTTGTAAAAAGGTTCAGTTTTGTTGCCAGATAGAAGGGTAAAGAACCAATTATCATATTTTTACTGGCAAATGAGGTTCCCATAGGGTACGGGTACCCGTTTGCAACCCTGGTGCGGCCGGGTATGGGTACGGGTAAGGAATCAAAACCCGTTTGCGACCTCTGCCCTAGGCCGATCGGCTTCAAAATGAGCACCCGTGCGGTGTGTAGACGTTGTCACTAGAAAGACAAAGGCGGCCAGCGTGGTGTTGGCCACCCACCCACCGCCTTCGTGTGCCGTGGCGGCCTGCATAGGTTGGCAACACTTTCCCCACAGTCTGTTCAGGTTATATGGGGATCTTTGTCTTAGGTGGGAAGTAAAACAGCGCTGGTCCAAACAGTCTGTTAAAAGCTTTATCGGGGGGGGGGGGGGGGGGGGGGGGGGGGGGGGGTG
>NC_083838.1:1475171-1492525 GCF_015708825.2 Lethenteron reissneri
TTGATGGAGGTCACCAGCGCGTCAGCTGCATCGATGTCCACGCCGCTGCCGGCGTACGTCAGTGGCCTGGGGCGGGGGGGGGGAGATGGGGGATGGGAGGGGTGCAGGGACATCATCGTCACCACTACCATCACCACCATCGTCACCACCACCATCATCATCACTACCATCACCAACATCACCACCATCACCACCAGCATCACCACTACCACCACCATCATCATCACCACCACCACCATCATCGTCACCATTACCATCACCACCATCGTCACCCCCATCGTCACCACCATCATCACAACCATCACCCCCATCATCACCACTACCACCACCATCATCGTCACCACTACCATAACCACCATCGTCACCACCACCATCATCACCACTACCATCACCACTACCAGCACCATCATCATCACCACCACCATCATCATCACCACTACCATCACCACCAACATCACCACTACCAACACCACCATTATCACGACCATCACCACCAGCGTCACCACGACCATCACCACCATCGTCACCACGACCATCACCACCATCGTCACCATGACCATCACCATCATCACCACTACCACCACCATCACCGTCACCACTACCATCACCACCATCATCATCACTACCATCACCACCATCATCACTACTACCACCACCGTCATCATCACTAGGAGATGTTAACTCCCTCGCCTGGTGTGCAGGAGGTCGTGGGTTCGATCCCGACCCTGACGATGCCTGCTGTGTATTTGTAGTCTCTCTCGTCTCTCTCTCTCTCCCCGTGGTCTGGATCCTCGGGTTTTTCCCTCCGCATTTAGAATCAACATCACCACGCGTTTAGAGAACGTGGATGCTGCTATAAATGTCCACATGATGATGACGACGACGACGATGAGTCACTTGGTCGAGCTATCATTTCTGACACCCAGGTGGTCGCTGCTGAAAAAGAGCCGCACAGCCGGGCGAGCGCTTACCGGTAAAATAGAAAAGTAGTTTAGTTAATCGTCACCGATCCGCATAGTTATCGACGCGAGGGAGGAACCAGAGGTCGCAACCGGGTACCTGATACCCGTACCCTACCCGACCGGGTACGGGTACCAGTTTGCGACCCTGGTGCGGCCGGGTACGGGTACGGGTAGACCGCGAGTCACTGGTGAGTAACCGTTTGTCACTCATTTCCCAACGTCTTGTCTCTTCTCACAATTCAAGTTCCTAGAATCAACCCACCCGCGCCTGCAACATGGCTTCATCCCAGAGGTCGCAATCAGGTACCCGATACCCATACCCTACCCGTACCCGGCCGGGTACGGGTAGGGTACTGGTACGGCCGGGTACGGGAGCCGTTTGTGACCCTGGTGCGGCCGGGTACGGGTAAGGAATCAAAACCCGTTTGCGACCTCTGGGAGGAACGTCCCGGATGTCTCACGGTAGTAGTGGAGCGGCCTCCCGGGCCCCCTCGGCGAGGCCTCTGTGCGCGATGTCGCGCCGGTGGAAGGCGCCCTGGAAGTGGATCGCCGCGACCCCGGAGGTCGCGAGGGTCAGGGCGGCGCGGAGGTCGTGACCCACGGCCGTCACGGAGAGGACGCGGCCGCCGCTCGTCACGAGCTGCTGCCTCCAGCCGTCGTCGTCATCGTCGCCTCCTCCTCCTGCTGCTCCTGCTGCTGCTCCTGCTGCTGCTGCTGCTGCTGCTGCTCCTCCGCCACCCGCCGCTCGCGTCTTGGTGGCCCCGTGGAAGACGAGGCAGCCCAGCTCTTGGGCCCGGCTGATGCCTGCGGCGAGACAGGGAGAGCGAGAGAGATGGGCAGAGAGAGATGGAGAGCGAGAGAACGCATCTCGCTATCACCACCAGCGCGTTAAACGAGGCACTTACCCTGCCGATGTTTTGTATTACGTCAGAGCTGTCGTTATCACGGAGACAGAGGGACCAGAGGCGGTTGCCACGGCAGCAGTTATCGCGGTTGCCGTGGCGACGGTCGCCCCCAACGCCTCACCTGTGATGGGGAATCCGGTGGGCGCGTCGCCCGGGTAACCGCGGCTGGCCATCACCACGGTGACGGCGGAGCGCCCGCTCCACCACTCGACGCGCTCGTCGGCCAGGGAGCCCCCGCTCCCGCTGGCGCACGCACGCATCACGGCGTACACGTCCGACTTGAGCAGCGGCAGCAGCACCTGCGGGGGGCGTGGAGAGGGGGGTCAAAAGGTCGTCGAGAGGTCGTCATGGAGGTCATCCCAGGTTCAGGAGCGCGTGGGTGAGTGAGCGGGTGGGTGAGTGGGTGGGTGAATGGGTGGGTGGGTGAGAAGGGTGAGTGAGGGAGTGCTTGGGTGGGTGGGTGAGTGAGGGAGTGCTTGGGTGGGTGGGTGGGTGAGTGGGTGGGTGAGTGGGCGGGTGAGTGGGTGGGTGAATGGGTGGGTGGGTGAGAAGGGTGAGTGAGGGAGTGATTGGGTGGGTGGGTGGGTGCGTTAGTGGGAGACTGAATGAGTGGGTGGGTGAGTGAGTGGAGGGCGACTGCCTCCGACTGCACTGCAGCATCCCCCACAGGGGTCAATCTTGACACCGCTGGTACCGGTCATCGGCAAGTCCACTCAGCTCCACATCCTCCTGTACCACATCACTCCATCTCTTCTCTAGCCCGTGCCGCGCCCGTTTAGCCCCCTCGATCCGGCCGAACAAAAGCTCTTTAGGCATGCGGTAACTAGGCAAGTGGGCTACGTGACCCAGCCTTGCCTGCCGGAGGAGCTCACTGATGATGGGACTGTGTCCAGATCTCTCAGGGATCTGTGAGCTCCTCACACAATCCAGCCTGCAGGTTAAACCCAGGATGGACCAACCCCAGCCGCCTTTGTCTCCCCAGTGGCGAGATGTTTATACAAAGCACCAGGTACTCAATTTGAGACCCAGACGACACAGGGGAGGCTCAGGACCGGTTCAGAAAATTGTCTGAACCGGTCCCGAGCTCGTTATCGCAGCGCACTAAACTGCTGCGCCACCGCTCCCCACGTGTGTGTACACACGCACGTGCACGCGCACAAAACGCGTGCGTGCACAAAACGCGCACGCACAAAACGCGCGGAAGTACACACCTGGCACTCGGGATCTCCAAAGCGACAGTTGAACTCCAGAACTTTGGGCCCGGCCTTGGTGAGCATCAATCCAGCGTAAAGCACGCCTGCACACGGACAAACGCGCGCACACACACACACAAGCGCTCAGGGATTTAAGCTCCAAGAGCAATGAACACGGCAGCTGTGGCTACCGCCAATGGCAGCTGCGGTGGACGAGCGTATACACGGTGTGTGTGTGTCTGTGTGTGTGTGTGTATGTGTGTGTATGTGTGTATGTGTGTGTGTGTATGTGTGTATGTGTGTGTGTGTCTGTGTGTGTGTGTGTGTGTCTGTGTGTGTGTATGTGTGTGTATGTGTGTGTGTGTCTGTGTGTGTGTGTATGTGTGTGTGTCTGTGTGTGTGTATGTGTGTGTGTGTATGTGTGTGTGTATGTGTGTGTCTGTGTATGTGTGTGTATGTCTGTGTGTGTATGTGGGTGTGTGTTGGCAGGGTGGAGGAACTGGGGCAAGGGTCACGGAAGACACCATCTGGAGGCGTGGCCAGGGTGGAGCCAGGGTGGAGCCAGGGTGGAGCCAGGGCGTGGCCAGGACGCGCCGAGGGGGATAAAAGCAGCGGAGAGCTCGGGGCTGCCGGTGCTGGGGGTGGTCTCGTCTCGTCGTCGCTGTCGTCTTCGTAGATATTGCGCGGCCAGACAGTCGTTGGCTGTCTCGGTCGACGCCGTCGGCGCTGCTACGGTTCCGTCGGCGAGTAACGACGTCGTTTACAAACAATGGCGACGTGCAGACGTCACGGAACGGGGAAGGGTTTAACAACAACAACAACAACAATAAAAGTGCTTCACCAATGTAGGGGTTCCCTTCCTCCATCATCCCGTCCACCGTCCTTTGCAGCACGCAGCGCTGCACCATGGACAGCAAGTCCGCCGAGACCTGGAGAGAGGAGCGCACGCGGAGACGCGTCACCACGCGGAGACACGTCACCACGTCACCACGCGGAGACACGTCACCACGCGGACACACGTCACCACGTCACCACGCGGAGACACGTCACCACGCGGAGACACGTCACCACGTCACCACGTCACCACGCGAAGACACGTCACCACGCGGAGACACGTCACCACGTCACCACGCGGAGACACGTCACCACGCGGAGACACGTCACCACGTCACCACGCGGAGACACGTCACCACGAGGAGACACGTCACCACGTCACCACGCGGAGACACGTCACCACGCGGAGACACGTCACCACGCGGAGACACGTCACCACGAGGAGACACGTCACCACGAGGAGACACGTCACCACGTCACCACGAGGAGACACGTCACCACGTCACCACGTCACCACGTCACCACGCGGACACACGTCACCACGAGGAGACACGTCACCACGTCACCACGCGGAGACACGTCACCACGAGGAGACACGTCACCACGTCACCACGCGGACACACGTCACCACGTCACCACGCGGAGACACGTCACCACGCGGAGGACACGTCACCACGCGGAGACACGTCACCACGAGGAGACACGTCACCACGCGGAGACACGTCACCACGAGGAGACACGTCACCAACGCGGAGACACGTCCACCACGTCACCACGCGGAGACACGTCACCACGTCACCACGCGGAGACACGTCACCACGTCACCCCGCGGAGACACGTCACCACGCGGAGGACACGTCACCACGTCACCACGCGGAGACACGTCACCACGCGGAGACACGTCACCACGCGGAGACACGTCACCACGTCACACGCGGGAGACACGTCACCACGCGGAGACACGTCACCACGTCACCACGCGGAGACACGTCACAGCGCGGAGACACGTCACCACGTCACCACGCGGAGGGACCCGTCACCACGCGGAGACACGTCAACCACGCGGAGACACGTCACACGCGGAGACACGTCACCACGTCACCACGAGGAGACACGTCACCACGCGGAGACACGTACCACGTCACCACGTCCACCCGCGGAGACACGTCACCACGTCACCACGAGGAGACACGTCACCACGTCACCACGCGGAGACACGTCCACCACGTCACCACGAGGGAGACGACGTACCACGTCACCACGTCACCACGTCACCACGTCACCACGCGAGACACGTCACCACGCGGAACACGTCACCACGTCACCACGCGAGACACGTCACCACGAGGAGACACGTCACCACGTCACCACGCGGAGACACGTCACCACGCGGAGACACGTCACCACGCGGAGACACGTCACCACGAGGAGACACGTCACCACGAGGAGACACGTCACCACGTCACCACGAGGAGACACGTCACCACGTCACCACGTCACCACGTCACCACGCGGACACACGTCACCACGAGGAGACACGTCACCACGTCACCACGCGGAGACACGTCACCACGAGGAGACACGTCACCACGTCACCACGCGGACACACGTCACCACGTCACCACGCGGAGACACGTCACCACGCGGAGACACGTCACCACGCGGAGACACGTCACCACGAGGAGACACGTCACCACGCGGAGACACGTCACCACGAGGAGACACGTCACCACGCGGAGACACGTCACCACGTCACCACGCGGAGACACGTCACCACGTCACCACGCGGAGACACGTCACCACGTCACCACGCGGAGACACGTCACCACGCGGAGACACGTCACCACGTCACCACGCGGAGACACGTCACCACGCGGAGACACGTCACCACGCGGAGACACGTCACCACGTCACCACGCGGAGACACGTCACCACGCGGAGACACGTCACCACGTCACCACGCGGAGACACGTCACCGCGCGGAGACACGTCACCACGTCACCACGCGGAGACACGTCACCACGCGGAGACACGTCACCACGCGGAGACACGTCACCACGCGGAGACACGTCACCACGTCACCACGAGGAGACACGTCACCACGCGGAGACACGTCACCACGTCACCACGTCACCACGCGGAGACACGTCACCACGTCACCACGAGGAGACACGTCACCACGTCACCACGCGGAGACACGTCACCACGAGGAGACACGTCACCACGTCACCACGTCACCACGTCACCACGCGGAGACACGTCACCACGTCACGAGGAGACACGTCACCACGAGGAGACACGTCACCACGAGGGGACACGTCACCACGTCACCACGCGGAGACACGTCACCACGTCACCACGCGGAGACACGTCACCACGCGGAGACACGTCACCACGTCACCACGAGGAGACACGTCACCACGTCACCACGTCACCACGTCACCACGCGGAGACACGTCACCACGAGGAGACACGTCACCACGTCACCACGCGGAGACACGTCACCACGTCACCACGTCACCACGAGGAGACACGTCACCACGTCACCACGTCACCACGCGGAGACACGTCACCACGTCACCACGCGGAGACACGTCACCACGTGACGCGTCACCACGAGGAGACACGTCACGGTCGCGACGCGTCGGGGCGGCCAGAGCGCAGCGAGTTGGCACAGGAGGAGGCAACACCCGGCGGCCCACGGCGCCCGGGTCTGCCCCGTGACCTCCTGCCAGCGGGCGTTCGACACTTCACGTGGCCTCAAAGTGCACCTGGCCTGGCACAGGCGCCGTGGTGACGTCACCGCCACTTAGCGGCGAATGGCGGTTGTTGTTTTTCGTGTGTACGTGTGTGTATGTGTGTGTGTATGTGGGGAGCGGTGGTGCAGCGGTTAGCGCGCTGCGCTACGAACCTGGCGACTCGGGTTTGATTCTCGCTCACAGCCAACACCGGTGACGATTATCTGAACCGGTCCTGGGCCTCTCCTAGGTAGACTCAGCCTTAAATGAGTACCTGGCGCGGTGTGTAAACATCGCCACGGGGGAGACAAAGGCGGTCGGGCGTGGTGCTGGCCTCCCACCCCCTCGTGTGCCGTGCCGGCCTTCATAGGTGCTGCTCGCTAACAGCACTTGCCCCTACAGTCTGTTAAGGCTACACGGGGGATCTTTGCGTGTGTGTGCGTGTGTGTGTGTGTGCGTACCTGTGGGGTGGGGGCGTAGGCCCCCATGCCCCCCGTGTTGGGCCCCGTGTCCCCCTCCCCCACACGTTTGTGATCCTGGGCCGGTGGCATCATCACCACGGAGCGGCCGTCGGTGAAGCACATGCACTGCACACGGGCACAGACAAAGGGCACCCGGGTAGCACACACAGGCTGTCGGGGCAAGTGGCGTCAGCGGAGGCCGGCACAGCACACGAGGTGGTGGGTGGACAGCACCACGCACGGCCGCCTTTGTCTTCCCCAGTGACGATGTTTTTACACAGACACACACACGCAGACCCACACACACACGGACACACACAGACACACACACACACACACAGACACACACACACACAGACACACACACAGACACACACACACAGACACACACACACAGACACACACACACACACACAGACACACAGACACACACACACACACACAGACACACACACACACGGACACACACAGACACACACACACACGGACACACACAGACACACACACACACACAGACACACACACACACACAGACACACACAGACACGCAGACCACACACACACGCAGACCCACACACACACGCAGACCCAACACACACGGACACACACAGACACCACACACACACACAGGACACACACACACACAGACACACACACAGACACACACACAGACACACACACACACACAGACACACACACACACACAGACACACACAGACACACACACAGACACACACACAGACACACACACAGACACACACACAGACACACACAGACACACACACACAGACACACACACACAGGACACACACACAGACACGCACACACACAGACACGCACACACACACACCAATGCACCAACTCACGCTGATCTCCTCCCCCTCCAGCACCTCCTCCACCAGCACCGTCTCCCCCGCGTCGCCATGCACACGGTCCTGCTCCAGCCACGGGGGGGTGGGGGTCATGGGGGGGGGGGGGGGTGGAGGGTGGGGGGGGTGGGGGCATGGGGGGTTGGGGGTCATTGGGGGCGCGGGGGGGTAGGGGGCATAGGGGCGCGGGGGGGTAGGGAGTATGGGGGGGGCAGGGGGGGGGGTGGGGGGCATAGGGGGTATGGGGGGGTGGGGGAATGAGGGGGTGGGGGGGCATGGGGGGTGGGGGGCATGGGAGGTGGGGGTCATTGGGGGTGGGGGGGTGTGGGGGTATGGGGAGGGAGAATCAGAATCAATATCTCGACTGGGGGAATCCGATGAGCTACAAAGCTCTTTCCCACAGACACACAGCAGGGGCACGGGGTCACACAAGCAGTCCAACAATACAGGAGGGAGTGCAAAGTGCAGGAAAGGTAAACAAGCAACTTGAACACAAACACAAATAAAAACCTAAACCAAGCTAAAGAGCTTCTTTTTCAGAAGCGACCTGGCAATGACAAATGACAGCTCCATCACCATCATCACCACCATCACCACCATCATCACCACCATCATCACCACCATCACCACCACCATCACCATCATCACCACCATCACCACCACCATCACCATCATCACCACCATCACCACCACCGTCACCACCGTCACCACCACCACCGTCACCACCGCCATCGCCATCACTACCATCACCACCACCACCATCACCACCACCACCACCACCACCATCATCACCTTCACCACCACCATCACCACCACCACCATCACCACCATCACCATCACCACATCACCATCATCACCATCACCATCACCACCACCATCACCATCATCACCATCATCACCACCATCACCACCATCATCATCACCACCACCATCACCATGATCACCACCGTCACCACCGTCACCACCGTCACCACCACCACCGTCACCACCGTCACCACCGCCATCGCCATCACTACCATCACCACCACCACCATCACCACCACCATCACCACCACCATCAACCACCACCACCGTCACCACCACCACCGTCACCACCGCCATCGCCATCACCACCACCACCACCATCATCACCACCACCACCATCACCACCACCATCATCACCTTCACCACCACCATCACCACCACCACCATCACCACCATCACCATCACCACATCACCATCATCACCATCACCACCACCATCACCACCACCATCACCATCATCACCATCACCACCACCATCACCACGACCACCATCACCACATCACCATATCACCATCACCACCACCACCACCATCATCACCATCACCACCATCACCACCACCATCACCACCACCATCACCACCATCCCCACCACCACATGGACATGGGCCCGGGAGGGGGGGGGGGGGCCCGCCCGAGGTGGTTGCCACCGGCACCTGCATGATCTCCATGACGACGCGGCAGGCCTCCTCGCGGTCCCTGGCCACCACCACCCCCTTGCCTCCGGCCAGGCCGCTCGCCTTGACGACGAGCGGCGCGGGCTCCGTGCTGAGACAAAGACAAAGATCCCCCGTGTAGCCTTAACACACTGTTGGGGCAAGTGCTGTTAGCGAGCAGCTCCTATGAAGGCTGGAACGGCGCGCGAGGGGGTGGGTGGCCGACACCACGCTCGACCGTACGGAGACACGCACGGAGACACGCGTGGGGACACAGAGACACGCACGGAGACACGCACGGAGACACACGTGGGGACACAGAGACACGCACGGAGACACGCTGACATACTAACAATATGGGCATACGAACACACAAACGGGTGGACACACGGACAGACTGACACACGGATAGACTGACACACGAACACACGGACAGACACATGGCCACATGGCCACACGAACATACGAACACACGAACAGACACACAGACACATGGACAGATCCCTTCTGCGAAGAAGAGAGAACGTGGCATTGTGGGAAACGGCAGCAAGCAGCGACAGGACCGCAGCACCCCCAGAGGGAGAAATGCATCCTGGGCAAAAGTGGCCGGATGAGGATGGGGGCGGCAGTGGGGTTGTGGTGGCAGTCGGAGTGGTGGTGGTTGTGTTGGTGGTTGTTGCCAGTGGTTGTGGCGGTAGTGGTGGCAGTAGTGGTGGTGGTTGTAGCGATAGCGTTAGAGGCGGCGGTTGTGGTGGTGGTGGTGGTGTTGGTAGCTCTTGTAGATGTGGTGGATGTGGTGGCATTGTTTGTGGTGGCAGTGGATGTGGTGGCGGTTGTGGTTGTGATGGGGATGGTTGTGATGGCGGTTGTGGTGGTTGCGATGGTGCCGATTGTGGCGATGGTTGTGGTTGCGGTGGTTGTGGTGGTTGTGGTGGTTGTGGTGGTGGTTGCGGTGGTTGCGGTGGTTGTGGTGGTTGTGGTGGTTGTGGTCGTTGTGGTGGCGTCATACGAGTTGATGTAGGCGCAGGCGGCTCGGGGCTCGGTGAAGGCCTCCCAGCGCGCCGTGGGGATGCCGTGGCGCTCCATGAAGGCCTTGGCGAAGGCCTTGCTCGACTCGAGGCGAGCGGCGCGGGCCGAGGGCCCGAAACAACGGACTCCGGCGGCCACCAGATCGTCACTCACGCCTCGTGGGAGGACGACGATGACGACGACGACGACGACGACGACGACGAGGGTGACATACAGAGAAAAGTGGGGGGGTTGGTAGATGATTCTCACATGAGCACAGGGCCCCCCCCCCCCCACAACGTCGAGTGGCCAGCAACAAGCAGCACTGTCCACGCGTCACAAGCAACGGCGAGCGTTGCGCACGCCTCCGATTGATCGAGCGATTGAGGGAACAGTCGAGCGAACGAGCGAGCGAGCGAACGAGCGAGCGATCTAGAACAATCGCAGGCTCCCCCCCTTGTGCGGGGGGTTGGGGGGGGGGGCGAGGCCTCCTTCCCCCAGCAGCGGCACTTGCTGGGCTGCGCCTTTGCCCCGAGCTGGCGAGGGTTGCAGCAAGACTCACCGGCGGCGAGCGGAGCCTCGGGCCCCACGACCACCATGGAGACGTTGTGGTCGGCGCAGTACTGCACCAGCAGGGAGTGGTTGGCCACCGACACGCCTGTCACGCACGCACACACAACAACACGCATGTAACGCACGCACACACGCACACACGCATGTAACGCACGCACACGTACACACACACACGCATGTAACGCACGCACACACACACACGCCTGTCACGCGCACACACACACACGCATGTAACGCACGCAAACACACACACACACGCATGTAACGCACGCACATGTGTATACACACACGCACGCCTGTAACGAATGCACACGTACACACACACACCTGTAACGAATGCACACGTACACACACACACGCACCTGTAACGCGCACAGACACACACACCGGCAATGCACACATCCAAACAAAGACAAAGATCCCCCGTATATCCTTAACAGACTGTTGGGGCAAGTGCTGTCAGCGAGCGGCACCTACGAAGGCCGGCACGGCGGTCCAAGCACTACGACACGTGGCACTCAGTCCGCTTGCTGTGCCACCGTCCCCTGGCGGAGCAGGGCTACGGCCCCTTCTCCGTGCGCGATCCACCAACCCTCGCTGACGATGCCCCCAAAGCGCCGGCTCACAGCCGCCAGGCCGAGCACGTTGGTAGCAGCGTGACGACAATCACCAGCCATCACCACCATCGTCAATGCCATCACTGTCACCATCACCACCATCATCGTCATCGTCGTCGTCGTCGTCGTCGTCATCGTCGTCGTCATCGTCGTCGTCATCGTCGTCATCATCGTCATCATCGTCATCATCGTCACCATCATCGTCATCATCGTCACCATCATCGTCATCATCGTCATCATCGTCACCATCATCGTCATCATCGTCACCATCATCGTCATCATCGTCGTCGTCGTCGTCATCGTCGTCATCGTCGTCATCGTCGTCACCTTGGTCTTCATCAGGTGCGCCGCCCCCCGTGCCCCCCCCGCTCCCCCCGTGCCCCCCCCCCCGTGCCCCTCCCCGTGTCGGCACCCACCAGAGTTCTCCACCTTGCCGCCGTGAGTGGCGGTGCCCCCGTTGCCGGGGGCGACGATGACCTTCTTGACGAGGGGCGACTGGGCGAGCGTCCCGGCCAGGACGTGCTCCCTCGCCCCCCCTCCCAGCACCAGCACCGTGTCCATCTGCTCGCGCGCACACACACAAGCAAAGGTGCCCCGGGTAGCCTCGACCAGGATGCGGGGGCAAGTGCCGTCGGGGTGCGTGGCTGTCGAAGCGCCATACCGCCTTTGTCTCTCCCCAGCGGCGATGCTCACTGCGCAACGCACCAGGTGCTCGTTTGAAGCTGAGCCGATCTAGGGGGAGGCCCAGGACCGGTTCAGATCATCGTCAGCGGTGTCGGTGGTGGCCGTGAGCAGGAATCGAACTCGGGTATCTGCCGGGTTCATAGCGCTAACCGCTGCACGCGCACGCAGACACGTGCACACACACACGTGCAGACACGTGCACACACACACGTGCACCCACGTGCACTCACGTGCACACACGTGCACCCACGTGCACCCACGCACACACATGTGCACACACATGCACACACACACGTGTACCCACACACGTGCATACACACACGTGCACACACCTCACCTCCTCAACTCCTTGCGTCGATGTCCGCCCGTGCGCAGAAACTCAGCCTCACCGACGCCGCGTCGCTCAGCACAACACTCCTGAAGGCCTGGGACACAGAACAAGGCAGTGCGCGCGTGTGTACGTCTGCGTGTGTTCGCGTGCAAGTGTGCGCGAGTGTGTGTGTGGAAGCACGTGCGTATGTTCGCGTGCGTCTACGCATGCGCTCTGCGCGAGCCGCGCGCGCGAGTGTGTGTGTGTGTACGTGTGTGTGTACGTGTATGTGTGTACGTGTGCGTGTACGTGTGTGTGTAGGTGTGTGTGTGTAGGTGTGTGTGTGTAGGTGTGTGTGTACATGTGTGTACATGTGTGTACATGTGTGTACGTGTGTACGTGTGTGTGTAGGTGTGTGTGTGTAGGTGTGTGTGTGTAGGTGTGTGTGTACATGTGTGTACATGTGTGTACATGTGTGTACATGTGTGTACATGTGTGTACATGTGTGTACGTGTGTGTACGTGTGTACGTGTGTGTGTAGGTGTGTGTGTAGGTGTGTGTGTACATGTGTGTACACGTGTGTACATGTGTGTACATGTGTGTACATGTGTGTACACGTGTGTACATGTGTGTACATGTGTGTACATGTGTGTACATGTGTGTACACGTGTGTACGTGTACATGTGTGTGCGCGTGCGTGCCGGGGGGTGGGCGGCGGCGCCAACTTGGTGCGAGCCGAGAGTTCGATTCCCGCTCACGGCACAACATCGGCGACGATCATCCGAACTGGGCGCCGGACCTCCCCGGGGTCGACTCGGCCTCAAATGAGTACCCGTTGCGGTGAACATTAGCATTGGGGGGGCGGGGGGGGGGGGTGGGGGAGACAAAGGCGGCCGGGGGTGGTCGTGGCCACACCGCGTGCCGGCCTTCGTGGGTGCCGCTCGCCAACGGCACTTGTCCCGGCGGGCCGCGTGGGCTACACGGGCGGGCGGGGGGATCTTTGTCTTTGTTTGGGGATGGGTCGCAAGCCACTTAATTCCGTAACAAGATTGGGCTATAAACCATTGGTGGGGCGCGTCTCCGTAACTCCTCGTTTTATTGCTAGTAAACAATCTACTATGTATATGTCTACGAGCGGCAAGAGGGTAACAACATTCATTCGCCCCGTGGGAGTTCACGGGCCGCGACCTCCCCGTGACCTCTGGACCGGAACTCCGATGGGGACGCCCGTCGAATGGGGGATCTTGATTTGGCGCGCGGAGAATTGGAATCCGATGAGCCACGAAGCTCTTTGTGGCGGAGTGCGTTCCGGCAGGGCAAGGCATCTCTCCCGGAGCACCCTGAACTTTAACGTCTCCCGCCGAGGCACGAGAAGTGACCTCTTCATTGTTTTCTACCGGCCGACATTCTCTCTCGTTCTCCCGCCGTAAAGTTCGCTCCGTGATGACTTTTTCACCTCCGTCGTAATCGTAAACAACGATTGATTTTGACGTGAATGTCCGTTCCCTCGCCACAAGATCCACTTCCTACAAGATCCACTCCCTACAAGATCCACTCCCTACAAGATCCACTCCCCACAAGTCACAACTAGAACGGGACAGGATCAAACATATTTTTGGTTCTTTCGGTAAAGTCACGTAGAAGGGAAATAATAAAATATATATTTATATTGTTAATAATATAATAGTATTTATATTATTATTATTTCCCTTCTACGTGACTTTACCGAAAGAACCAAGGATATGAATCTCTGCAGTCACGAAAGCTTTAAATCAGGATCAAACATGATTATCCTGCCACACTGCTTGCTGCTGCTGCTGCTGCTCCGTTAGCAGCGACAGGACTCCAACTCGTGACACACAGCGGCAATCTCTCAGATCTGGCTCCGAATATTTACCCGCGAGAGAGAGAGGGGGGCGAGCCAGAGATCACGAGACGCACATTCGCCTCGCTGTGAATCCACGCTGCGTCGATGGCGATGGTTACCGTGGCCAATGGTCGCTCTCGTTATGGATTTGGGCCCCTTAGAATATCACGGTCACGAACAAAGGCCTGCTCTCATCAGCATCATCAGCAGTTGCAGAAACAGAATCATCATCAGCAGCAGAATCAGAATCATCATCAATAGCAGCAGAATCAGCATCATAAGCAGTTGCATAAACAGAATCATCAACAGTAACAGCAGAATCAGCATCAGCAGCAGCAGAATCAGAATCATTAATAGCAGCAGAATCAGCATCATCAGCAGTTGCAGAAGCAGACTCATCAACAGTAGCAGCAGAATCAGCATCATCAGCAGCAGCAGAAGCATCATCATCCGCAGAAGCATCATCATCATCATGAGCAGAAGCATCATCATCATCATGAGCAGAAGCATCATCATCATCAGCCGCAAAAGCATCATCATCATCATCAGCCGCAGAAGCATCATCATCAGCCGCAGAAGCATCATCATCATCATGAGCAGAAGCATCATCATCATCATGAGCAGAAGCATCATCATCATCAGCCGCAGAAGCATCATCATCAGCTGCAGAAGCATCATCATCATCATCATGAGCAGAAGCATCATCAGCTGGAGAAGCATCATCATCATCAGCTGCAGAAGCATCATCATTATCATGAGCAGAAGCATCATCATGAGCAGAAGCATCATCAGCTGGAGAAGCATCATCATCATCAGCTGCAGAAGCATCATCATCATCATGAGCAGAAGCATCATCGTCATCATCAGCTGCAGAAGCATCATCGTCAACAGCAGTCTCAGAAGCATCATCATTAGCCGCAGAAGCATCATCATCATCATCATGAGCAGAATCATCATCAGCCGCAGAAGCAACATCGTCAACAGCAGTCTCAGAAGCATCATCATCAGCCGCAGAAGCATCATCATCAGCCGCAGAATCATCATCATCATCATCATGAGCAAAAGCATCATCATCAGCTGCAGAAGCATCATCGTCAACAGCAGTCTCAGCAGCAGCATCAGCAGCAGCATCAGCAGCCGCGGTAAATCCACTGCTGGATGAATAAGCCAAGCCACGATCACGACGACGACGATGTAACGATGCACCGGGCGTCGTCCGTGCCTCTCTCTCCTCGACTCCACAACTGCGAGCGGGATTCACCGATCATCGCTCCGTCTCCACTGTGGCCGTACCCCTCTCTCCCTCTCTCTCTCGGGGACGCGGCGTTCCCCTCTTAAACTGGCTGGCACGTTCTAGCTTTGAAGTTTTCGTGATTGCAAATATCCATACGCTTTGGGTTTTTTGGTAAAGTCAAGTAGGTGAAAACAAAATAAAATAAAACTAAATTAAATCACGACGTTTCAGAAGCTGCCCTCCCCCCCAGTACCCAATATAACAGCGTGTCTCTAAATATCTCTCTTCACACGCTACAGTCATTTTTCTGGAGCAGTCACCACCTGATGACGGATGCTTGTGTTGCTTCCGAAACGTCGAGATTTGATTTGGCTGGCACGGTCTGGCTTTGTTGAATCGATTGATACTTCAACATCTCACGTAGCGGTTTCGGCATTCAGTGTGTCATCAGCAGAGCGGCTTGGAGCAATGCCCATCATCAGTTAGACACAAGAACAACAACGGCACAAACCCAGTGAAATGAAAGATATGACAACGCACGACGTTTCGGGTGAGAGCCCCTGTTAAGTTAACGTTGAGCAGTTGATCCATTGAAGAGTCCCAACCCACCCATTCATTCATTGCGATGCTGATACACGCGGGGCCATGTGATGGTGGTGGTGGTGGTGGTGATGTGGTGATGGCGATGGGGGGGGGGGGGGGGGTGATGGTGGTGGTGATGGTGGTGATAGTGGTGATGGCGGTGGTGATGGTGGTGGTGATGTGGTGATGGTGGGGGTGGTGGTGGTGGTGATGGTGGTGGTGATGTGGTGATGGTGGTGGTGATGTGGTGATGGCGGTGGTGATGGTGGTGGTGATGTGGTGATGGTGGTGGTGATGTGGTGATGGTGGTGATGTGATGGCGGTGGTGATGGTGGTGGTGATGTGGTGATGGTGGTGGTGATGTGGTGATGGTGGTGGTGATGTGGTGATGGTGGTGGTGATGTGGTGATGGCGGTGGTGATGGTGGTGGTGATGTGGTGATGGTGGTGGTGATGTGGTGATGGTGGTGGTGGTGATGTGGTGATGGCGGTGGTGATGGTGGTGGTGATGTGGTGATGGTGGTGGTGATGTGGTGATGGTGGTGATGTGATGGCGGTGGTGATGGTGGTGGTGATGTGGTGATGGTGGTGGTGATGTGGTGATGGTGGTGGTGATGTGGTGATGGCGGTGGTGATGGTGGTGGTGATGTGGTGATGGTGGTGGTGATGTGGTGATGGTGGTGGTGGTGATGTGGTGATGGCGGTGGTGATGGTGGTGGTGATGTGGTGATGGTGGTGGTGATGTGGTGATGGTGGTGATGTGGTGATGGTGGTGGTGATAGTGGTGGTGATGGTGGGGGTGGTGGTGATGGGGGGTGATGGTGGTGGTGATGTGGTGATGGTGGGGGTGATGGTGGTGGTGGTGATGGTGGTGGTGATGGGGGGTGATGGCTGGTGATGTGGTGATGGTGGGGGGGGGGTGATGGGGGGGGTGCATCATCAACGCAGCAACTCGCTCGCAACTCCACTCACCACTCATTCACACTCTCACCATCCTCACCACCCATTCACACTCTCACCATCATCTTCTTGGTTCTTTCGGTAAAGTCACGTAGAGGAAGT
>NC_083838.1:1493025-1510222 GCF_015708825.2 Lethenteron reissneri
ATCACCCCCATCACCACCACCATCACACCACCACCACCATCACCCCCACCATCACCACATCACCACCACCATCACCCCCATCACCACCACCCCCACCATCACCACCACTATCACCACCACCATCACCACATCACCACCATCACCACATCACCACCACCATCACCACATCACCACCACCATCACCACCGCCATCACCACATCACCACCACCACCATCACCACATCACCACCACCATCACCACATCACCACCACCATCACCACCGCCATCACCACATCACCACCACCATCACCACATCACCACCACCATCACCACATCACCACCACCATCACCACCGCCATCACATCACCACCATCACCACATCACCACCACCATCACCACCGCCATCACCACATCACCACCACCACCATCACCACATCACCACCACCATCACCACATCACCACCACCATCACCACCGCCATCACCACATCACCACCACCATCACCACATCCACCACCATCACCACATCACCACCACCATCACCACATCACCACCACCATCACCACCGCCATCACATCACCACCATCACCACATCACCACCACCATCACCACATCACCACCACCATCACCACCGCCATCACCACATCACCACCACCATCACCACATCACCACCACCATCACCACCACCACCACCCCCACCATCACCACATCACCACCACCATCACCACCGCCATCACCACTATCACCACCATCACCACCACCATCACCCCCCCCCCCACCATCGCCATCACCACATCACCATCACCACCACCACCATCACATGGCCCCGCGTGTATCAGCATCGCAATGAATGAATGGGTGGGTTGGGACTCTTCAATGGATCAACTGCTCAACGTTAACTTAACAGGGGCTCTCACCCGAAACGTCGTGCGTTGTCATATCTTTCATTTCACTGGGTTTGTGCCGTTGTTGTTCTTGTGTCTAACTGATGATGGGCATTGCTCCAAGCCGCTCTGCTGATGACACACTGAATGCCGAAACCGCTACGTGAGATGTTGAAGTATCAATCGATTCAACAAAGCCAGACCGTGCCAGCCAAATCAAATCTCGACGTTTCGGAAGCAACACAAGCATCCGTCATCAGGTGGTGACTGCTCCAGAAAAATGACTGTAGCGTGTGAAGAGATATTTAGAGACACGTGGTTATATTGGGTACTGGGGGGGGAGGGCAGCTTCTGAAACGTCGTGATTTAATTTAGTTTAATTTTATTTAGTTTTCACCTACTTGACTTTACCAAAAAACCCAAAGCGTATGGATATTTGCAATCACGAAAACTTCAAAGCTAGAACGTGCCAGCCAGTTTAAGAGGGGAACGCCGCGTCCCCGAGAGAGAGAGGGAGAGAGGGGTACGGCCACAGTGGAGACGGAGCGATGATCGGTGAATCCCGCTCGCAGTTGTGGAGTCGAGGAGAGAGAGGCACGGACGACGCCCGGTGCATCGTTACATCGTCGTCGTCGTGATCGTGGCTTGGCTTATTCATCCAGCAGTGGATTTACCGCGGCTGCTGATGCTGCTGCTGATGCTGCTGCTGAGACTGCTGTTGACGATGATGCTTCTGCAGCTGATGATGCTTTTGCTCATGATGATGATGATTCTGCGGCTGATGATGATGCTTCTGCGGCTGATGATGATGCTTCTGAGACTGCTGTTGACGATGTTGCTTCTGCGGCTGATGATGATTCTGCTCATGATGATGATGCTTCTGCGGCTAATGATGATGCTTCTGAGACTGCTGTTGACGATGATGCTTCTGCAGCTGATGATGACGATGATGCTTCTGCTCATGATGATGATGATGCTTCTGCAGCTGATGATGATGATGCTTCTCCAGCTGATGATGCTTCTGCTCATGATGATGCTTCTGCTCATGATAATGATGATGCTTCTGCAGCTGATGATGATGATGCTTCTCCAGCTGATGATGCTTCTGCTCATGATGATGATGATGATGCTTCTGCAGCTGATGATGATGCTTCTGCGGCTGATGATGATGATGCTTCTGCTCATGATGATGATGATGCTTCTGCTCATGATGATGATGATGCTTCTGCGGCTGATGATGATGCTTCTGCGGCTGATGATGATGATGATGCTTTTGCGGCTGATGATGATGATGCTTCTGCTCATGATGATGATGATGCTTCTGCTCATGATGATGATGATGCTTCTGCGGATGATGATGCTTCTGCTGCTGCTGATGATGCTGATTCTGCTGCTACTGTTGATGAGTCTGCTTCTGCAACTGCTGATGATGCTGATTCTGCTGCTATTAATGATTCTGATTCTGCTGCTGCTGATGCTGATTCTGCTGTTACTGTTGATGATTCTGTTCATGCAACTGCTTATGATGCTGATTCTGCTGCTATTGATGATGATTCTGATTCTGCTGCTGATGATGATTCTGTTTCTGCAACTGCTGATGATGCTGATGAGAGCAGGCCTTTGTTCGTGACCGTGATATTCTAAGGGGCCCAAATCCATAACGAGAGCGACCATTGGCCACGGTAACCATCGCCATCGACGCGGCGTGGATTCACAGCGAGGCGAATGTGCGTCTCGTGATCTCTGGCTCGCCCCCCTCTCTCTCTCGCGGGTAAATATTCGGAGCCAGATCTGAGAGATTGCCGCTGTGTGTCACGAGTTGGAGTCCTGTCGCTGCTAACGGAGCAGCAGCAGCAGCAGCAAGCAGTGTGGCAGGATAATCATGTTTGATCCTGATTTAAAGCTTTCGTGACTGCAGAGATTCATATCCTTGGTTCTTTCGGTAAAGTCACGTAGAAGGGAAATAATAAAATAATATAAATACTATTATATTATTAACAATATAAATATATATTTTATTATTTCCCTTCTACGTGACTTTACCGAAAGAACCAAAAATATGTTTGATCCTGTCCCGTTCTAGTTGTGACTTGTGGGGAGTGGATCTTGTAGGGAGTGGATCTTGTAGGGAGTGGATCTTGTAGGAAGTGGATCTTGTGGCGAGGGAACGGACATTCACGTCAAAATCAATCGTTGTTTACGATTACGACGGAGGTGAAAAAGTCATCACGGAGCGAACTTTACGGCGGGAGAACGAGAGAGAATGTCGGCCGGTAAAAAACAATGAAGAGGTCACTTCTCGTGCCTCGGCGGGAGACGTTAAAGTTCAGGGTGCTCCGGGAGAGATGCCTTGCCCTGCCGGAACGCACTCCGCCACAAAGAGCTTCGTGGCTCATCGGATTCCAATTCTCCGCGCGCCAAATCAAGATCCCCCATTCGACGGGCGTCCCCATCGGAGTTCCGGTCCAGAGGTCACGGGGAGGTCGCGGCCCGTGAACTCCCACGGGGCGAATGAATGTTGTTACCCTCTTGCCGCTCGTAGACATATACATAGTAGATTGTTTACTAGCAATAAAACGAGGAGTTACGGGGACGCGCCCCACCAATGGTTTATAGCCCAATCTTGTTACGGAATTAAGTGGCTTGTGACCCATCCCCAAACAAAGACAAAGATCCCCCCGCCCGCCCGTGTAGCCCACGCGGCCCGCCGGGACAAGTGCCGTTGGCGAGCGGCACCCACGAAGGCCGGCACGCGGTGTGGCCACGACCACCCCCGGCCGCCTTTGTCTCCCCCACCCCCCCCCGCCCCCCCAATGCTAATGTTCACCGCAACGGGTACTCATTTGAGGCCGAGTCGACCCCGGGGAGGTCCGGCGCCCAGTTCGGATGATCGTCGCCGATGTTGTGCCGTGAGCGGGAATCGAACTCTCGGCTCGCACCAAGTTGGCGCCGCCGCCCACTCCCCGGCACGCACGCGCACACACATGTACACACATGTACACACGTGTACACACATGTACACACATATGTACACACATGTACACACATGTACACACATGTACACACACACCTACACACACACCTACACACACACGTACACACGTACACACACGTACACACATGTACACACATGTACACACATGTACACACATGTACACACATGTACACACACACCTACACACACACACCTACACACACACGTACACACACGTACACACATGTACACACATGTACACACATGTACACACACACCTACACACACACACCTACACACACACGTGTACACACATGTACACACGCACACACATGTACACACATGTACACACATGTACACACATGTACACACACACACCTACACACACACGTACACACATGTACACACATGTACACACACACCTACACACACACACCTACACACACACGTACACGCACACGTACACACATACACGTACACACGTACACACATGTACACACATGTACACACACACCTACACACACACACCTACACACACACACGTACACATGTACACACATGTACACACACACCTACACACACACACCTACACACGCACACGTACACACATACACGTACACACACACACCTACACACACGTACACACACGTACACACACACACGTACACACATACACGTACACACACACACACGTACACACACACGTACACACACACACTCGCGCGCGCGGCTCGCGCAGAGCGCATGCGTAGACGCACGCGAACATACGCACGTGCTTCCACACACACACTCGCGCACACTTGCACGCGAACACACGCAGACGTACACACGCGCGCACTGCCTTGTTCTGTGTCCCAGGCCTTCAGGAGTGTTGTGCTGAGCGACGCGGCGTCGGTGAGGCTGAGTTTCTGCGCACGGGCGGACATCGACGCAAGGAGTTGAGGAGGTGAGGTGTGTGCACGTGTGTGTATGCACGTGTGTGGGTACACGTGTGTGTGTGCATGTGTGTGCACATGTGTGTGCGTGGGTGCACGTGGGTGCACGTGTGTGCACGTGAGTGCACGTGGGTGCACGTGTGTGTGTGCGTGGGTGCACGTGTGTGTGTGCACGTGTCTGCACGTGTGTGTGTGCACGTGTCTGCGTGCGCGTGCAGCGGTTAGCGCTATGAACCCGGCAGATACCCGAGTTCGATTCCCGCTCACGGCCACCACCAACACCGCTGACGATGATCTGAACCGGTCCTGGGCCTCCCCCTAGATCGGCTCAGCTTCAAACGAGCACCTGGTGCGTTGCGCAGTGAGCATCGCCGCTGGGGAGAGACAAAGGCGGTATGGCGCTTCGACAGCCACGCACCCCGACGGGCACTTGCCCCCGCATCCTGGTCGAGGCTACCCGGGGCACCTTTGCTTGTGTGTGTGCGCGCGAGCAGATGGACACGGTGCTGGTGCTGGGAGGGGGGCGAGGGAGCACGTCCTGGCCGGGACGCTCGCCCAGTCGCCCCTCGTCAAGAAGGTCATCGTCGCCCCGGCAACGGGGGCACCGCCACTCACGGCGGCAAGGTGGAGAACTCTGGTGGGTGCCGACACGGGAGGGGCACGGGGGGGGGGCACGGGGGGAGCGGGGGGGGGGGGCACGGGGGGCGGCGCACCTGATGAAGACCAAGGTGACGACGATGACGATGACGATGATGACGATGATGGTGACGATGATGACGATGATGGTGACGATGATGACGATGATGACGATGATGACGACGACGATGACGACGACGATGACGACGACGATGACGACGACGACGACGATGATGACGATGATGGTGACGATGATGACGATGATGACGATGATGACGACGATGACGACTGACAACGACGACGACGATGACGACGACGACGATAATGGTGGTGATGGTGACAGTGATGGCATTGACGATGGTGGTGATGGCTGGTGATTGTCGTCACGCTGCTACCAACGTGCTCGGCCTGGCGGCTGTGAGCCGGCGCTTTGGGGGCATCGTCAGCGAGGGTTGGTGGGTCGCGCACGGAGAAGGGGCCGTAGCCCTGCTCCGCCAGGGGACGGTGGCACAGCAAGCGGACTGAGTGCCACGTGTCGTAGTGCTTGGACCGCCGTGCCGGCCTTCGTAGGTGCCGCTCGCTGACAGCACTTGCCCCAACAGTCTGTTAAGGATATACGGGGGATCTTTGTCTTTGTTTGGATGTGTGCATTGCCGGTGTGTGTGTCTGTGCGCGTTACAGGTGCGTGTGTGTGTGTACGTGTGCATTCGTTACAGGTGTGTGTGTGTACGTGTGCATTCGTTACAGGCGTGCGTGTGTGTATACACATGTGCGTGCGTTACATGCGTGTGTGTGTGTGTTTGCGTGCGTTACATGCGTGTGTGTGTGTGCGCGTGACAGGCGTGTGCGTGTGTGCGTGCGTTACATGCGTGTGTGTGTGTGCGCGTGACAGGCGTGTGCGTGTGTGCGTGCGTTACATGCGTGTGTGTGTGTACGTGTGCGTGCGTTACATGCGTGTGTGCGTGTGTTACATGCGTGTGTGCGTGCGTTACATGCGTGTTGTTGTGTGTGCGTGCGTGACAGGCGTGTCGGTGGCCAACCACTCCCTGCTGGTGCAGTACTGCGCCGACCACAACGTCTCCATGGTGGTCGTGGGGCCCGAGGCTCCGCTCGCCGCCGGTGAGTCTTGCTGCAACCCTCGCCAGCTCGGGGCAAAGGCGCAGCCCAGCAAGTGCCGCTGCTGGGGGAAGGAGGCCTCGGCCCCCCCCCCAACCCCCCGCACAAGGGGGGGAGCCTGCGATTGTTCTAGATCGCTCGCTCGTTCGCTCGCTCGCTCGTTCGCTCGACTGTTCCCTCAATCGCTCGCTCATTCGCTCGATCAATCGGAAGCGTGCGCAACGCTCGCCGTTGCTTGTGACGCGTGGACAGTGCTGCTTGTTGCTGGCCACTCGACGTTGTGGGGGGGGGGGGGGGCCCTGTGCTCATGTGAGAATCATCTACCAACCCCCCCACTTTTCTCTGTATGTCACCCTCGTCGTCGTCCTCGTCGTCGTCGTCATCATCGTCGTCCTCCCACGAGGCGTGAGTGACGATCTGGTGGCCGCCGGAGTCCGTTGTTTCGGGCCCTCGGCCCGCGCCGCTCGCCTCGAGTCGAGCAAGGCCTTCGCCAAGGCCTTCATGGAGCGCCACGGCATCCCCACGGCGCGCTGGGAGGCCTTCACCGAGCCCCGAGCCGCCTGCGCCTACATCAACTCGTATGACGCCACCACAACGACCACAACCACCTCAACCACCACAACCACCGCAACCACCGCAACCACCACAACCACCACAACCACCACAACCACCGCAACCACAACCATCGCCACAATCGGCACCATCGCAACCACCACAACCGCCATCACAACCATCCCCATCACAACCACAACCGCCACCACATCCACTGCCACCACAAACAATGCCACCACATCCACCACATCTACAAGAGCTACCAACACCACCACCACAACCGCCGCCTCTAACGCTATCGCTACAACCACCACCACTACTGCCACCACTACCGCCACAACCACTGGCAACAACCACCAACACAACCACCACCACTCCGACTGCCACCACAACCCCACTGCCGCCCCCATCCTCATCCGGCCACTTTTGCCCAGGATGCATTTCTCCCTCTGGGGGTGCTGCGGTCCCTGTCGCTGCTTGCCGCCGTTTCCCACAATGCCACGTTCTCTCTTCTTCGCAGAAGGGATCTGTCCATGTGTCTGTGTGTCTGTTCGTGTGTTCGTATGTTCGTGTGGCCATGTGGCCATGTGTCTGTCCGTGTGTTCGTGTGTCAGTCTATCCGTGTGTCAGTCTGTCCGTGTGTCCACCCGTTTGTGTGTTCGTATGCCCATATTGTTAGTATGTCAGCGTGTCTCCGTGCGTGTCTCTGTGTCCCCACGTGTGTCTCCGTGCGTGTCTCCGTGCGTGTCTCTGTGTCCCCACGCGTGTCTCCGTGCGTGTCTCCGTACGGTCAAGCGTGGTGTCGGCCACCCACCCCCTCGCGCGCCGTTCCAGCCTTCATAGGAGCTGCTCGCTAACAGCACTTGCCCCAACAGTGTGTTAAGGCTACACGGGGGATCTTTGTCTTTGTCTCAGCACGGAGCCCGCGCCGCTCGTCGTCAAGGGCGAGCGGCCTGGCCGGAGGCAAGGGGGTGGTGGTGGCCAGGGACCGCGAGGAGGCCTGCCGCGTCGTCATGGAGATCATGCAGGTGCCGGTGGCAACCACCTCGGGCGGGCCCCCCCCCCCCCCCCTCCGGGCCCATGTCCATGTGGTGGTGGTGATGGTGGTGATGGTGGTGGTGATGGTGGTGGTGATGGTGGTGATGGTGATGATGGTGGTGGTGGTGGTGATGGTGATATGGTGATGTGGTGATGGTGGTCGTGGTGATGGTGGTGGTGATGGTGATGATGGTGATGGTGGTGGTGATGGTGGTGATGGTGATGATGGTGATGTGGTGATGGTGATGGTGGTGATGGTGGTGGTGATGGTGGTGGTGAAGGTGATGATGGTGGTGGTGATGGTGGTGGTGGTGATGATGATGGTGGTGGTGGTGGTGGTGATGGCGATGGCGGTGGTGACGGTGGCGATGACGGTGGTGGTGGTGACGGTGGTGGTGGTGGTGGTTGATGGTGGTGGTGATGGTGGTGGTGATGGTGGTGGTGGTGATGGTAGTGATGGCGATGGCGGTGGTGACGGTGGTGACGGTGGTGGTGGTGACGGTGGTGATCATGGTGATGGTGGTGGTGATGATGATGTGGGTGATAGTGGTGATGATGGTGATGGTGGTGGTGATGGTGGTGATGATGGTGGTGATGGTGGTGATGATGGTGGTGATGGTGGTGATGGTGATGGTGGTGATGATGGTGATGGTGGTGGTTGATGGTGGTGGTGGTGGTGATGGTGGTGATGGTGATGATGGTGATGATGGTGGTGATGGTGATGATGGTGATGGCGGTGATGATGGTGATGATGGTGGTGATGATGGTGATGGAGCTGTCATTTGTCATTGCCAGGTCGCTTCTGAAAAAGAAGCTCTTTAGCTTGGTTTAGGTTTTTATTTGTGTTTGTGTTCAAGTTGCTTGTTTACCTTTCCTGCACTTTGCACTCCCTCCTGTATTGTTGGACTGCTTGTGTGACCCCGTGCCCCTGCTGTGTGTCTGTGGGAAAGAGCTTTGTAGCTCATCGGATTCCCCCAGTCGAGATATTGATTCTGATTCTCCCCCCCCATGCCCCCCACACCCCCCCCCCCCCAATGACCCCCACCTCCCCATGCCCCCCACCCCCCCCATGCCCCCCCACCCCCCCCATGACCCCCACCCCTCCATGTCCCCACCCCCCCGATTACCCCCCCCACCTCCCCATGCCCCCCACCCCCAATGACCCACCCTCCCATGACCCCCACCCCCCCATGCCCCACCCCCCCCATGACCCCCACCCCCCCATGCCCCCACCCCTCTCATACCCCCCACCCCCCCCGCACCCTCCACCCCCAATGACCCCCACCCCCCCATGCCCCCCACCCCCCCATGCCCCCCACCCCCCCCCCCATGACCCCCACCCCCCCATGACCCCCACCTTCCATGCCCCCCACCCCCCCCCATGACCCCCACCTCCCATGCCCCCCCCCCATGACCCCCACCCCCCGTGGCTGGAGCAGGACCGTGTGCATGGCGACGCGGGGGAGACGGTGCTGGTGGAGGAGGTGCTGGAGGGGGAGGAGATCAGCGTGAGTTGGTGCATTGGGTGTGTGTTTGTTGTTTGTTGTGTGTGTTGTGTGTGTATTGTGTGTGTGTGTGTTGTGTGTGTTGTGTGTGTGTCTGTGTGTGTGTCTGTGTGTGTCTGTGTGTCTGTGTGTGTCTGTCTGTGTGTGTGTCTGTCTGTGTGTGTGTCTGTCTGTGTGTGTGTGTCTGTGTGTATGTCTGTGTGTGTGTGTGTGTGTCTGTGTGTGTGTGTCTGTCTGTGTGTGTGTCTGTGTGTCTGTGTGTCTGTGTGTGTGTGTCTGTCTGTGTGTGTGTCTGTGTGTCTGTGTGTGTGTGTGTGTCTGTGTGTGTCTGTGTGTGGTGTGTCTGTGTGTGTGTGTGTGTCTGTGTGTGTGTGTGTCTGTGTGTGTGTCCGTGTGTGTGTGTGTCTGCGTGTGTGTGTGTGTCTGTGTGTGTGTCTGTGTGTGTGTGTCTGTGTGTGTGTCTGCGTGTGTGTGTGTGTCTGTGTGTGTGTCTGTGTAAAAACATCGTCACTGGGGAAGACAAAGGCGGCCGTGCGTGGTGCTGTCCACCCACCACCTCGTGTGCTGTGCCGGCCTCCGCTGACGCCACTTGCCCCGACAGCCTGTGTGTGCTACCCGGGTGCCCTTTGTCTGTGCCCGTGTGCAGTGCATGTGCTTCACCGACGGCCGCTCCGTGGTGATGATGCCACCGGCCCAGGATCACAAACGTGTGGGGGAGGGGGACACGGGGCCCAACACGGGGGGCATGGGGGCCTACGCCCCCACCCCACAGGTACGCACACACACACACACGCACACACACGCAAAGATCCCCCGTGTAGCCTTAACAGACTGTAGGGGCAAGTGCTGTTAGCGAGCAGCACCTATGAAGGCCGGCACGGCACACGAGGGGGTGGGAGGCCAGCACCACGCCCGACCGCCTTTGTCTCCCCCGTGGCGATGTTTACACACCGCGCCAGGTACTCATTTAAGGCTGAGTCTACCTAGGAGAGGCCCAGGACCGGTTCAGATAATCGTCACCGGTGTTGGCTGTGAGCGATAATCAAACCCGAGTCGCCAGGTTCGTAGCGCAGCGCGCTAACCGCTGCACCACCGCTCCCCACATACACACACACATACACACACGTACACACGAAAAACAACAACCGCCATTCGCCGCTAAGTGGCGGTGACGTCACCACGGCGCCTGTGCCAGGCCAGGTGCACTTTGAGGCCACGTGAAGTGTCGAACGCCCGCTGGCAGGAGGTCACGGGACAGACCCGGGCGCCGTGGGCCGCCGGGTGTTGCCTCCTCCTGTGCCAACTCGCTGCGCTCTGGCCGCCCCGACGCGTCGCGACCGTGACGTGTCTCCTCGTGGTGACGCGTCACGTGGTGACGTGTCTCCGCGTGGTGACGTGGTGACGTGTCTCCTCGTGGTGACGTGGTGACGTGGTGACGTGGTGACGTGGTGACGTGTCTCCTCGTGGTGACGTGTCTCCGCGTGGTGACGTGTCTCCGCGTGGTGACGTGGTGACGTGTCTCTTCGTGGTGACGTGGTGACGTGGTGACGTGTCTCCTCGTGGTAACGTGGTGACGTGTCTCCTCGTGGTGACGTGTCTCCGCGTGGTGACGTGGTGACGTGTCTCCTCGTGGTGACGTGGTGACGTGGTGACGTGTCTCCTCGTGGTAACGTGGTGACGTGTCTCCTCGTGGTGACGTGTCTCCGCGTGGTGACGTGGTGACGTGTCTCCGCATGGTGACGTGTCTCCGCGTGGTGACGTGGTGACGTGTCTCCGCGTGGTGACGTGGTGACGTGGTGACGTGTCTCCGCGTGGTGACGTGGTGACGTGTCTCCGCGTGGTGACGTGTCTCCGCGTGGTGACGTGGTGACGTGTCTCCTCGTGGTGACGTGTCTCCGCGTGGTGACGTGGTGACGTGTCTCCGCGTGGTGACGTGGTGACGTGTCTCCGCGTGGTGACGTGGTGACGTGTCTCCTCGTGGTGACGTGTCTCCGCGTGGTGACGTGTCTCCTCGTGGTGACGTGGTGACGTGTCTCCGCGTGGTGACGTGTCTCCTCGTGGTGACGTGGTTGACGTGTTCTCCGCGTGGTGACGTGTCTCCTCGTGGTGACGTGGTGACGTGTCTCCGCGTGGTGACGTGTCTCCTCGTGGTGACGTGGTGACGTGTCTCCGCGTGGTGACGTGTCTCCTCGTGGTGACGTGGTGACATGTTTCCGCGTGGTGACGTGTCTCCTCGTGGTGACGTGGTGACGTGTCTCTGCGTGGTGACGTGTCTCCGCGTGGTGACGTGTCTCCTCGTGGTGACGTGGTGACGTGGTGACGTGGTGACGTGGTGACGTGTCTCCGCATGGTGACGTGGTGACGTGTCTCCGCATGGTGACGTGTCTCCTCGTGGTGACGTGGTGACGTGGTGACGTGTCTCCGCGTGGTGACGTGTCTCCGCGTGGTGACGTGGTGACGTGTCTCCGCGTGGTGACGTGGTGACGTGTCTCCGCGTGGTGACGTGTCTCCGCGTGGTGACGTGGTGACGTGGTGACGTGTCTCCTCGTGGTGACGTGGTGACGTGGTGACGTGTCTCCGCGTGGTGACGTGGTGACGTGTCTCCGCGTGGTGACGTGTCTCCGCGTGGTGACGTGGTGACGTGTCTCCGCGTGGTGACGTGGTGACGTGTCTCCGCGTGGTGACGTGTCTGCGCGTGGTGACGTGGTGACGTGTCTCCTCGTGGTGACGTGGTGACGCGTCTCTGCGTGGTGACGTGGTGACGTGTCTCCGCGTGGTGACGTGGTGACGTGTCTCCGCGTGGTGACGTGGTGACGTGTCTCCTCGTGGTGACGTGTCTCCTCGTGGTGACGTGGTGACGTGTCTCCGCGTGGTGACGTGGTGACGTGTCTCCGCGTGGTGACGCGTCTCCGCGTGGTGACGTGTCTCCTCGTGGTGACGTGTCTCCTCGTGGTGACGTGGTGACGTGTCTCCGCGTGGTGACGTGGTGACGTGTCTCCTTGTGGTGACGCGTCTCCGCGTGGTGACGTGTCTCCGCGTGGTGACGTGGTGACGTGTCTCCTCGTGGTGACGCGTCTCCGCGTGCGTTCCTCTCTCCAGGTCTCGGCGGACTTGCTGTCCATGGTGCAGCGCTGCGTGCTGCAAAGGACGGTGGACGGGATGATGGAGGAAGGGAACCCCTACATTGGTGAAGCACTTTTATTGTTGTTGTTGTTGTTGTTGTTAAACCCTTCCCCGTTCCGTGACGTCTGCAAGTCGCCATTGTTTTTAAACGACGTCGTTACTCGCCGCACGGAACCGTAGCAGCACCGACGGCGTCGACCGAGACAGCCAACAACTGTCTGGCCGAGCAACATCTAGCGAAGACGACAGCGACGACGAGACGAGACCACCCCCAGCACCGGCAGCCCCGAGCTCTCCGCTGCTTTTATCCCCCTCGGCGCGTCCTGGCCACGCCCTGGCTCCACCCTGGCTCCGCCCTGGCTCCACCCTGGCCGCGCCTCCAGATGGTGTCTTCCGTGACCCTTGCCCCAGTTCCTCCGCCCTGCCGACACACACCCACATACACACACACAGACACACACACACATACACACAGACACACAGACACACACACACATACACACATACACATACACACACACAGACACACACACACATACACACACACATACACACACACAGACACACACACAGACACACACACACACATACACACACACATACACACACATACACACATACACACACACACATACACACACACATACACACACACAGACACACACACAGACACACACACACACATACACACACACATACACACACATACACACATACACACACACACATACACACACACAGACACACACACACCGTGTATACGCTCGTCCACCGCAGCTGCCATTGGCGGGAGCCACAGCTGCCGTGTTCATTGCTCTTGGAGCTTAAATCCCTGAGTACTTGTGTGTGTGTGTGCGCGCGTTTGTCCGTGTGCAGGCGTGCTTTACGCTGGATTGATGCTCACCAAGGCCGGGCCCAAAGTTCTGGAGTTCAACTGTCGCTTTGGAGATCCCGAGTGCCAGGTGTGTACTTCCGCACGTTTTGTGCGTGCGCGTTTTGTGCACGCACGCGTTTTGTGCGCGTGCACGTGCGTGTGTACACACACGTGGGGAGCGGTGGCGCAGCAGTTTAGTGCGCTGCGATAACGAGCTCGGGACCGGTTCAGACAATTTTCTGAACCGGTCCTGAGCCTCCCCTGTGTCGACTGGGTCTCAAATTGAGTACCTGGTGCTTTGTATAAACATCTCGCCACTGGGGAGACAAAGGCGGCTGGGGTTGGTCCATCCTGGGTTTAACCTGCAGGCTGGATTGTGTGAGGAGCTCACAGATCCCTGAGAGATCTGGACACAGTCCCATCATCAGTGAGCTCCTCCGGCAGGCAAGGCTGGGTCACGTAGCCCACTTGCCTAGTCACCGCATGCCTAAAGAGCTTTTGTTCGGCCGGATCGAGGGGGCTAAACGGGCGCGGCACGGGCTAGAGAAGAGATGGAGTGATGTGGTACAGGAGGATGTGGAGCTGAGTGGACTTGCCGATGACCGGTACCAGCGGTGTCAAGATTGACCCCTGTGGAGGATGCTGCAGTGCAGTCGGAGGCAGTCGCCCTCCACTCAATCACCCACCCACTCATTCAGTCTCCCACTAACGCACCCACCCACCCACCCAATCACTCCTTCACTCACCCTTCTCACCCACCCACCCATTCACCCACCCACTCACCCGCCCACTCACCCACCCACTCACCCACCCACCCACCCAAGCACTCCCTCACTCACCCACCCACCCAAGCACTCCCTCACTCACCCTTCTCACCCACCCACCCATTCACCCACCCACTCACCCACCCGCTCACTCACCCACGCGCTCCTGAACCTGGGATGACCTCCATGACGACCTCTCGACGACCTTTTGACCCCCCTCTCCACGCCCCCCGCAGGTGCTGCTGCCGCTGCTCAAGTCGGACGTATACGCCGTGATGCGTGCGTGCGCCAGCGGGAGCGGGGGCTCCCTGGCCGACGAGCGCGTCGAGTGGTGGAGCGGGCGCTCCGCCGTCACCGTGGTGATGGCCAGCCGCGGTTACCCGGGCGACGCGCCCACCGGATTCCCCATCACAGGTGAGGCGGTGGGGGCGACCGTCGCCACGGCAACCGCGATAACTGCTGCCGTGGCAACCGCCTCTGGTCCCTCTGTCTCCGTGATAACGACAGCTCTGACGTAATACAAAACATCGGCAGGGTAAGTGCCTCGTTTAACGCGCTGGTGGTGATAGCGAGATGCGTTCTCTCGCTCTCCATCTCTCTCTGCCCATCTCTCTCGCTCTCCCTGTCTCGCCGCAGGCATCAGCCGGGCCCAAGAGCTGGGCTGCCTCGTCTTCCACGGGCCACCAAGACGCGAGCGGCGGGTGGCGGAGGAGCAGCAGCAGGAGCAGCAGGAGCAGCAGCAGCAGCAGCAGCAGCAGCAGGAGCAGCAGGAGGAGGAGGCGACGATGACGACGACGGCTGGAGGCAGCAGCTCGTGACGAGCGGCGGCCGCGTCCTCTCCGTGACGGCCGTGGGTCACGACCTCCGCGGCGCCCTGACCCTCGCGACCTCCGGGGTCGCGGCGATCCACTTCCAGGGCGCCTTCCACCGGCGCGACATCGCGCACAGAGGCCTCGCCGAGGGGGCCCGGGAGGCCGCTCCACTACTACCGTGAGACATCCGGGACGTTCCTCCCAGAGGTCGCAAACGGGTTTTGATTCCTTACCCGTACCCGGCCGCACCAGGGTCACAAACGGCTCCCGTACCCGGCCGTACCCGTACCCTACCCGTACCCGGCCGGGTACGGGTAGGGTATGGGTATTGGGTACCCGATTGCGACCTCTGGGATGAAGCCATGTTGCAGGCGCGGGTGGGTTGATTCTAGGAACTTGAATTGTGAGAAGAGACAAGACGTTGGGAAATGAGTGACAAACGGTTACTCACCAGTGACTCGCGGTCTACCCGTACCCGTACCCGGCCGCACCAGGGTCGCAAACTGGTACCCGTACCTGGTCAGGTAGGGTACGGGTATCGGGTACCCGGTTGCGACCTCTGGTTCCTCCCTCGCGTCGATAACTATGCGGATCGGTGACGATAAACTAAAATACTTTTCTATTTTACCGGTAAGCGCTCGCCCGGCTGTGCGGCTCTTTTTCAGCAGCGACCACCTGGGTGTCAGAAATGATAGCTCGACCAAGTGACTCATCGTCGTCGTCGTCATCATCATGTGGACATTTATAGCAGCATCCACGTTCTCTAAACGCGTGGTGATGTTGATTCTAAATGCGGAGGGAAAAACCCGAGGATCCAGACCACGGGGAGAGAGAGAGACGAGAGAGACTACAAATACACAGCAGGCATCGTCAGGGTCGGGATCGAACCCACGACCTCCTGCACACCAGGCGAGGGAGTTAACATCTCCTAGTGATGATGACGGTGGTGGTAGTAGTGATGATGGTGGTGATGGTAGTGATGATGATGGTGGTGATGGTAGTGGTGACGGTGATGGTGGTGGTAGTGGTGATGATGGTGATGGTCATGGTGACGATGGTGGTGATGGTCGTGGTGACGATGGTGGTGATGGTCGTGATAATGGTGGTGTTGGTAGTGGTGATGTTGGTGATGATGGTGGTGGTGATGATGATGGTGGTGGTAGTGGTGATGCTGGTGGTGATGGTAGTGGTGATGATGGTGGTGGTGACGATGGTGGTGATGGTAGTGGTGACGATGATGGTGGTGGTAGTGGTGATGATGGTGGTGATGGTTGTGATGATGGTGGTGACGATGGTGGTGACGATGGTGGTGATGGTAATGGTGACGATGATGGTGGTGGTGGTGATGATGATGGTGGTGGTAGTGGTGATGCTGGTGGTGATGGTGGTGATGTTGGTGATGGTAGTGATGATGATGGTGGTGGTGACGATGGTGGTGATGGTAGTGGTGACGATGATGTCCCCTGCACCCCTCCCATCCCCCATCTCCCGCCCCAGGCCACTGACGTACGCCGGCAGCGGCGTGGACATCGATGCAGCCGACGCGCTGGTGACCTCCATCAAGCCCCTCGCAGCAGCCACGGCGAGGCCAGGTGAGGAGTGGGTGAGAGGGTGAGAGGGTGAGTGGGTGAGTGGGTGAGTGGGTGAGTCTGGGTGAGTGGGTGAGTGGGTGAGTCTGGGTGAGTGGGTGAGTGGGTGAGCGCTGGTGACCTCCATCAAGCCCCTCGCAGCAGCCACGGCGAGGCCAGGTGAGGAGTGGGTGAGGGGGTGAGTGGGGTGAGTGGGGTGAGTGGGGGTGAGAGGGTGAGTCGGGGTGAGTGGGTGAGTCGGGGTGAGTTGGGGTGAGTCGGGGTGAGTGGGGTGAGTGGGGTGAGTGGGTGAGTGGGTGAGTCGGGGTGAGTGGGTGAGTCGGGGTGAGTGGGTGAGTCGGGGTGAGTGGGTGAGTCGGGGGGAGTGGGGTGAAGGGGTGAGTCGGGGTGAGTGGGTGAGTCGGGGTGAGTGGGTGA
>NC_083838.1:1510722-1518222 GCF_015708825.2 Lethenteron reissneri
CCAAACCTACCACTACCACTACCTACCCCCATCACTACCCCCATCACTACCCCAACCCACTACCACAACCCTACCACTATCACTACCACTACCCCCATCACTACCCCAACCACTATCACTACCTAACCCACATCACTACCCCCATCACTACCCCAACCACTACCACAACCCTACCACTATCACTACCACTACCCCCATCACTACCCCCATCACTACCCCAACCACTACCACAACCCTACCACTACCCCTACCACTATCACTACCTAACCCACATCACTACCCCCATCACTACCCCAACCACTACCACAACCCTACCACTATCACTACCTAACCCCCATCACTACCACTACCCCAACCACTATCACTACCTAACCCCCATCACTACCCCAACCCTATTACTACCCCCACCACTACCCCCACCACTACCTCAACCACTGCCACTACCCCTGCTACTACACCCTGCCCCGACCCACCCAGCTACGACCAGACCTAGCACAGTGTGCAGGCCTTCATCCAGCAGTGAACAGACCATGGCTGCTGATGAGGATGACAGATGGGGAAGGCCTTCATCCAGCAGTGAACAGACCATGGCTGCTGATGAGAATGACAGGGAAAGCCTTCATCCAGCAGTGAACAGACCATGGTTGCTGATGATGACAGATGGTGAGGCCTTCATCCAGCAGTGAACAGACCATGGCTGCTGATGATGATGACAGATGGGGAGACCTCCATCCAGCGATGAATAGACCATGGCTGCCGATGCTGATGATCATGTGCAGCGTGCGGTGCCGTCGGCGGCCGGGGTTGGAGGTTCACAAAGGGACGCGGAGTCAGATGCGGTCGCCTGAATTGTTTATTTATTTAGCCGCGCAGGGTACCTGTGCGAAACGACGAATCGTTGAAGTCAACGGGTGATTCGTCATCGCTTGGGGGCGGTGCGTTCGCAAGGTAATAGGCCACGCTGAAGATACAGATACTCCTTGTACTTACGAACATTCGACTTAGGAACTTTCAGAGATACGAACAAAACCTGTCCGTCGTATGTCCAGTTGCCCGTTCCGACCGAGTTTCGGGTGGTTTTTCACTGGCACATCTGAGCCGAGCCAACATGAGGCCAGCACGGTACGGGTGGTTTTACACTGGCACATCTGAGCCGCGCCAGCTCGAGGCCACGACGGTACGGGTGGTTTTCCACTGACACATCTGAGCCAAGCCAACTTGAGGCAAGCACGGTACGGGTGGTTTTCCACTGGCACATCTGAGCCAAGCCAGCTCGAGGCAAGCACGGTACGGGTGGTTTTCCACTGGCACATCTGAGCCAAGCCAGCTCGAGGCAAGCACGGTACGGGTGGTTTTCCACTGGCACATCTGAGCCAAGCCAACTTGAGGCAAGCACGGTACGGGTGGTTTTCCACTGGCACATCTGAGCCAAGCCAGCTCGAGGCAAGCACGGAACGAGTGGTTTTCCACTGGCACATCGGAGCCAAGCCAGCTCGAGGCAAGCACGGTACGGGTGGTTTTCCACTGGCACATCTGAGCCAAGCCAGCTCGAGGCCAGCACGGTACGGGTGGTTTTCCACTGGCACATCTGAGCCAAGCCAGCTCGAGGCAAGCACGGAACGAGTGGTTTTCCACTGGCACATCTGAGCCAAGCCAGCTCGAGGCCAGCACGGTACGTTGCTGGCGTCGTCGCGCGCGGACTCTCCGCGGCTCGGTTCCCGCAGTGAAAAGAGCAACCTGGACCGTGCCGAGGGCTGGCTCGGCACGGCTCAGATGTGCGCCAGTCGAAAAAAATAAACGACACACACTAGAGGCGTTAGATTTGGATGTGAGGAGCTCCCAGATGAAGCAGCAATTCTGAGATCATTGCACAGGGTCCTATGGAGCTGCCGAGGGCCCCCAGACATCTCCGAACACCCCCACAACCCCCCCCCACCCCCCCCACAACTCCCGCAGAGCCGCTGGGAGCCGCTCATTTGCGATGGGGCCTTGATGAAGTTGATGAGGCCGTTGGTGGAAGAGTCGTGACCCGTGGCCGGCTGGGCCGTCGTGAGCTCCGGCTCGATCACCTTGGCCAGCTGCTTCCCCAGCTCCACCCTGTGGGGAGGGGGGGGGGTGGTGTAGCGGTTAGCGCTGCGCTACGAACCCGGCGATCCGGGATTCGGACCGGTGACGATTATCTGAACCGGTATTCTGGGTACGTGTCTGTGTGCTCGATTCCTGCTCAAGGCCACACCAGTGACGATTATCTGAACCGGTCCTGGGCCTCCCCTAGGTCAACCTCAGCCTCTAAATGAGTACACAGACAGACGTACGAACTCACCCCCACTGATCGAAGCTGTTGATGTCCCAGATGATGCCTTGAACAAAGATCTTGTGCTCATACATGGCTGAGGAACAGTGAGAAAGCATCATCATGATTATCGTCATCATCATCGTTGTCGTCGTCATCTTCGTCATCATCATTGTCATCATCATCATCATTGTCGTCATCATCATCATCGTTGTCGTCATCATTATCATTGTCATAATCATCATCATCGTCGTCATCATCCTTATTGTCATCATCATCATTGTCATCATCATCGTTGTCGTCATCATTATCATTGTCATAATCATCATCATCGTCGTCATCATCCTTATTGTCATCATCATCATCATTGTCATCATCATTGTTGTCGTCATTATCATTATTATTGTCATCATCATCGTCGTCGTTGTCATCATCCTTATCATCATTATCATCATCATTGTCGTCGTCGTCGTCGTCGTCTTCGTCGTCATCATCATCGTTGTCGTCGTCATCATCGTCAACATCATCATCGCCATCATCATCTTCAGCATCCCCCGGGTGTTGAGTAGACCTCTCGCTTGCTATGGCTGCAGGTCACGTGTCTCCTCTGCTCAACCGGCGAGCCAGAAAATATTCACCGAGCTAACCACTGCGCCACCGCTCATCGCATCATGGCAGCGACACACGTCATCATCAGATTCATAATCGTCATCACAATCAGCACCACCATACTCATCATTATCAATGGTACCAGATTCATATTCTTGGTTCTTTCGGTAAAGTCACGTAGAAGGGAAATAATAAAATAATATTAATATAAAACAATTAAAAAAATCGTAATCACCAGGTTCACCAGCATTACGATATTCATCAGCATCACCAGAATCATAATCATCATCAAGATATTCATCAGCATCACCAGAATCATCATCATCACGTTGTTCATCAGCATCACCAGAATCATCATCATCATCATCACGATGTTCATCAGCATCACCAGAATCATCATCATCATCACGATATTCATCAACATCACCAGAATCATCATCACGATGTTCATCAACATCACCAGAATCATCATCATCATCATCACGATATTCATCAACATCACCAGAATCATCATCATCACGATGTTCATCAGCATCACCAGAATCATCATCATCATCACGATGTTCATCAGCATCACCAGAATCATCATCATCTTCATCACGATGTTCATCAGCATCATCAGAATCATCATCGTCGTCATCATCATCATCAACCCGGCGGCACTCACCAATGAGGACGCCCAGCATGTTCGGGGTGAGCTTGGAGAACACGATGGAATTAGTCGGGCAGTTTCCCACAAACACCTGCGCACACACACACACAAAGACAAAGGTCCCCCGTGTAGCCTTAACAGACTCTCTCTCTCTAGCGCATGGCACGTGCGTGCAATTCACACGTCCAACTTTGAGTCTGTGAGCCACGCGATAGCTCCAGGAGTAGCGCGGCTAATGATGCTCAGGATGGATCGTAGGCAGGCCAGCCTAAATGTTTCTAACCAGCAAAGACACCGCTGGTACCAGTCATCGGCAAGTCTACTCAGCTCCACGTCCTCCTGTACCACATCACTCCATCTCTTCTCTAGCCCGTGCCGCGCCCGTTTAGCCCCCTCGATCCGGCCGAACAAAAGCTGTTCAGGCATGCGGTGGCTGGGCATGCGGGCTACATGACCCAGCCAACGCAGCCTTGCCTGCCGGAGGAGCTCACTGATGGGACTTTGCCCAGATCTTTCAAGGATTTGTGAGCTCCTCACACAATCCAGCCTGGTTAAACCCAGGATGGATCGTAGGCAGGCCAGCCTAAATGTTTCCAACCGGCGAAGATGCTCCACCAGGGGGGTCCACGTCTCGCAAGCGTAGAGAAGGGAGGGAATGACCGTGGCCGAGAAGACCTGAAGCTTCGTGCGGAGCGACAGACCAGGTAGCTTCCACGCAGCGTTACGCAACCGATGAAAAGATAATGCCGCTCGACTGATTCGGAGTGAGACCTCTGCTGTCAAACTGGAGCCGGTCATGAGCACACTGCCCAGGTATGGGAAACTCTCCACTCTCTCCACAACTGCCCTATCACCAATTGGGAGTTGTGGGGGTGGAGTGTCCGATGGTACAAAATGCCCAGGCAGGTGCTTAGTTTTGGTGGGGCTGATGGTAAGGCCCCACCTCTTAGTGGCAAGCTCCAGGTTCAGCAGCAGTGCCTCCAAATCCCCCTCTGAGTGAGCGGCAATTACCAGATCATCGGCATACATGACATGGTTGAGCAATAGGGAGCCATCCCTTGATCGCACCCGGGCATCGATCAGCCACCCATTGTATCTGTACCAGATGGGAATTCCTCCAGTACAGCTATTGAAGGCTTCACGAACTACGTGGTCGAAATAGATGTTAAATAATGTGGGAGACAGAGGACATCCCTGTCGCACCCCAAGGTGAACAGCGAATGGCTCCCACTCCCGGTCACGTAGTTTTACCCGGGCCCGCTCACCATCATGAAGGTTCTTAATGATCGTGAGCAGAGGGTCAAGGACTCCAAAAACACGAAGAACAACCCAGAGCCCAGGCCTACTGATGGTATCATAGGCCTTAACCAGGTCAATAAAGCAGAGTTGTAGGTCTTGTTGGAATTCCCTACACCTCTGCTGTAGCAGACGGACAGAAAATATGGCATCTGTGCAGGACCGCCCTTTCCTGAAACCACATTTGGACTCCGCAAGCCTCTCCTCAGCGTGCCTAGCAAGGCGATGTTGAATAATCCTTGCCAGGACCTTTCCCGGCACACTGAGGAGTGAGATGCCCCTGTAGTTGTTACAGTCTGGGCATCCTTCCAATCCTGCGGAACCCGTCCAGCGGTCCAGACTGTTGTTATTATGTCACGTACACATACGCAGCTACACACACACACAACAACAACAACAACAACAACCGCCATTCGCCACTAAGTGGCGGTGACGTCACCACGATGCTTGTGCCAGGCCAAGTGCACCTTGAGGCCACGTGAAGTGTCGAAAGCCCGCTGGCAGGAGGTCACGGGGCAGACCCAGGTGCCACTGGTCGACTGACCGAGATGACCGAGATGACTGGCTGATGCACCACCTGTGCCCCCTACTGTGCCAACTTGCTGTGCTTTAGCCACCCGGCGCTCCGCTCGTTGTTGTGAGCGTCGCTCCTCCGCCCTCCGTTGTTGTTGGAGGGCGACTGCCTCCAACTGCCCAGTAGCGTCCTTCACGAGCCTCCTCCACTGAGGCCGATCTTGACACCGCTGGTACCAGTCATCGGCAAGTCCACTCAGCTCCACGTCCTCCTGTACCACATCACTCCATCTCTTCTCCAGCCCGTGCCGCGCCCGTCTAGCCCCCTCGATCCGGCCGAACAAAAGCTGTTTAGGCATGCGGTGGCTGGGCATGCGGGCTACATGACCCAGCCAACGCAGCCTTGCCTGCCGGAGGAGCTCACTGATGGGACTTTGCCCAGATCTTTCAAGGATTTGTGAGCTCCTCACACAATCCAGCCTGGTTAAACCCAGGATGGATCGTAGGCAGGCCAGCCTAAATGTTTCCAACCGGCGAAGATGCTCCACCAGGGGGGTCCACGTCTCGCAAGCGTAGAGAAGGGAGGGAATGACCGTGGCCGAGAAGACCTGAAGCTTCGTGCGGAGCGACAGACCAGGTAGCTTCCACACACACGTACACACGTACACACACACGTGCAAAAAACAAAGATAAATATCCCCCATATAGCCTTAACAGACTGTAGGGGCAAGTGCTGTTAGCGAGCACCTATGAAGGCCGCAACGGCACACGAGGGGGTGGGTGGCCAGCACCACGCCCGACCGCCTTTGTCTCCCTAGTGGCGATGTTTACTACACACTGCACCAAGTACTCATTTGAGGCTGAGTCGACCTAGGGGAGGCCCAGGACCGGTTCCGATAATCGTCACAGGTGTAGGCCGTGAGCTGGAATCGAACTCGCGTCGCCGGGTTCATAGCGCAGCGCGGCGCTAACCGCCACACTAATAGTTGAAGGCAGTATAGTCCTATAGCAATAGAGCAAGTGCAAAAATCACTGCATCGGAATTGATAGCTTGAAAGCGCGGGGCCCGTAGGATTTGCTACTTTTGCTACGAGGATCATCCGGCACTGCCGCCACGTACCTTGTGAGGAAGAATGTTGTCGAGGGCCTCGCCAGTGAGGCCAGAGGCCTCTAGTTCAGCCTTGGCCTCGCCTGAAGTCTTCCCCCTCATCAGCGCCTCGGTCTGGGCCAGGAAGTTAGCGATGAGGACCTGGGAACGACGCCACACACGGGAGGAGGTTGTTGTTGTTATTGTTGTTGTTGTCGACCACAGCCACGATCAATCCACTGGTGAATGAAGATCAATGTGATGGTGTTGGTGATGTCTCTACCCCACGTGCTCATCAGTGTAATCACCATCACGTGCTCTATCCACTGCTGGATGAAGATCAATGTGATGGTGGTGGTGATGTCTCTACCCCACGTGCTCATCAGTGTAATCACCATCACGTGCTCTATCCACTGCTGGATGAAGATCAATGTGATGGTGTTGGTGATGTCTCTACTCCACGTGCCGTGTGGGTCAACAGGGTATGGGGGTTGGAGGTGCTCGCGAGGTCGGAGGTCGCGACCCCGAGGTACCGTGTGGGTGGACAGGGTATGGGGGTTGGAGGTGCTCGCGAGGTCGGAGTGCGCGACCCCTAGGTACCGTGTGGGTCGACAGGGTACGGGGGTTGGAGGTGCTCGCGAGGTCGGAGGGCGCGACCCCAAGGTACCGTGTGGGTCGACAGGGTACGGGGGTTGGAGGTGCTCGCGAGGTCGGAGGGCGCGACCCCGAGGTACCGTGTGGGTCGACAGGGTACGGGGGTTGGAGGTGCTCGCGAGGTCGGAGGGCGCGACCCCGAGGTACCGTGTGGGTCGACAGGGTACGGGGGTTGGAGGTGCTCGCGAGGTCGGAGGGCGCGACCCCGAGGTACCGTGTGGGTCGACAGGGTATGGGGGTTGTAGGTTCTCGCGAGGTCGGAGGGCGCGACCCCGAGGTACCGTGTGGGTGGACAGGGTATGGGGGTTGGAGGTGCTCGCGAGGTCGGAGTGCGCGACCCCTAGGTACCGTGTGGGTCGACAGGGTACGGGGGTTGGAGGTGCTCGCGAGGTCGGA
>NC_083838.1:1520722-1598222 GCF_015708825.2 Lethenteron reissneri
CTTGGTGCGGTGGTGAGTTCTCTAGGTCGACTCAGCCTCAAATGAGTACCTGGTGCGGTGGTGGGTTCTCTAGGTGGACTCAGCCTCAAATGAGTACCTGGTGCGGTGGTGGGATCTCTAGGTCGACTCAGCCTCAAATGAGTACCTGGTGCGGTGGTGGGATCTCTAGGTCGACTCAGCCTCAAATGAGTACCTGGTGCGGTGGTGGGTTCTCTAGGTCGACTCAGCCTCAAATGAGTACCTGGTGCGGTGGTGGGTTCTCTAAGTCGATTCAGCCTCAAATGAGTACCTGGTGCGGTGGTGAGTTCTCTAGGTCGACTCAGCCTCAAATGAGTACTTGGTGCGGTGTTGTGTCCCCTAGGTAGACTCGTGTGAGCGTGCGCGTGCGTGAGTGTGAGCGTGAGCATGAGTGCGCGTGTGTGCGTGTGAGTGAGTGTGAGTGAGTGCGTGTGCGTACCTGCTGGAAGTAGGCAGTGAAGCGGTGCATGTACTGGTCGTAGGGCAGGATGGCGTGGGTCTCGGGTGTGAGTGTGTGTGTGTGAGCGTGTGTGTGTGCGTGTGTGTGTGAGTGTGTGTGTGTGAGCGTGAGTGTGTGTGTGAGTGTGTGCGTGAGCGTGCGTGAGCGCGCGTGAGTGTGTGTGTGTGAGCGTGTGTGTGTGCGTGTGTGTGTGAGTGTGTGGGTCTCGGTGCGTGAGTGTGTGTGTGCGAGCGTGTGTGTGTGCGTGAGTGTGTGCGTGTGAGTGCGTGCGTGTGCGTACCTGCTGGAAGTAGGCAGTGAAGCGGTGCATGTACTGGTCGTAGGGCAGGATGGCGTGGGTCTCGGCGCGGTACACGTTGCTGTACCACGTGCCCAGCAGCGCCAGCAGCACCGGCACGTTGCGCTCCAGCGGAGCCTCCTGGAAGTGCTTGTCCTGGGCAAGGCGACGGCAAGTGTCGGCGGTGTTGTTGTTGTTGTTGTGGTGTTGTGTTGTGATGTTGTGTTGTTGTGTTGTGATGTTGTTGTGGTGTTGTTGTTGTGATGTTGTTGTGGTGTTGTGTTGTGATGTTGTGTTGTTGTTGTGTTGTTGTTGTGGTGTTGTGTTGTTGTGTTGTTATGCTGTTGTTGTTGTTGTGGTGTTGTTGTGTTGTGATGTTGTGTTGTGATGTTGTTGTGTTGTTGTTGTGTTGTGGTGTTGTTGTTGTGTTGTTATGTTGTTGTTGTGTTGTTGTGTTGTTGTTGTGTTGCTGTTGTGTTGCTGTTGTGTTGTTGTGTTGTTGTTGTGTTGTTGTTGTGTTGTTGTTGTTGTGTTGTTGTTGTGTTGTGATGTTGTTGTGTTGTTGTTGTTGTTGAGTTGTAGTGGGCGACGTGGGTGGCGGCACTCACCAGCCAGTGGGCGCCATCCAGCAGCTTCTCAAAGTTGTCGAAGCCTGTCACGTGGGGAGGGGGGGGTCACGTGGGGAGGGGGGGGGGTCACGTGGGGAGGGGGGGGTCACGTGGGGAGGGGGGGGTCACGTGGGGAGGGGGGGGGGTCACGTGGTGATGGGGGAGGGGCAGGTGGTGAGTGGGGGGGGGGTCACGTGGGGAGGGGGGGTCAGGTGGTGAGTGGGGGGGGGGGGTCAGGTGGTGAGGGGGGGGGTCACCGGGGGAGGTCAGGTGGTAAGTGGGGGGGGTCACGTGGGGAGTGGGGGGGGGGTAGGTGGTGAGTGGGGGGGTCACGGGGGGGGGCAGGTGGTGTGTGGGGGGAGGGGTTAGGTGGTGAGTGGTGAGGGTCTGGTGAGTGGTGAGTGGTGAGGGTCTGGTGAGTTTATGAGTGGTGAGTGGTGAGGGTTAGGTGAGTTGATGAGTGGTGAGGGTCTGGTGAGGTGGTGAGGGTTAGGTGGGTTTATGAGTGGTGAGTGGTGAGGGTTAGGTGAGTTTGAGTGGTGAGTGGTGAGGGTCTGGTGAGTGGTGAGTGGTGAGGGTTAGGTGGGTTTATGAGTGGTGAGTGGTGAGGGTTAGGTGAGTTGGTGAGTGGTGAGTGGTGAGGCTCTGGTGAGTGGTGAGTGGTGAGGGTTAGGTGAGTGGTGAGTGGTGAGGCTCACCGATGTGCAGGGCGATGGAGAGACCGATGGCTGACCACAGAGAGTATCGCCCGCCCACCCACTGCACAAAGACAAAGGTCCCCCATGTAGCCCACACACGCTGTTGTGGCAAGTGCTGTTAGCGAGCAGCGCCTATGTGGGTGTGGTGTGGCTAAGACCACGCCCGGCCGCCTTTGTCTCTCCCAGTGATGATGTATGATGCACACCACCGCACCAGGCACTCATTTAAGGCCGAGTCAACCTAGGGGAGGCCCAGGACCGGTTCAGATATTCGCCACAGTTATTATCCAGAGACTCACCCAGAGACCCACACAGAGACTCACTGACATACACAGAGACACAGAGACTCACCCAGAGACCCACACAGAGACACACATAGAGACTCACTGACACACACAGAGACACAGAGACTCACACAGAGACTCACACAGAGACCCACACAAAGACTCAATGACACAGACAGAGACCCACAGACTCACCCAGAGACTCACAGACACACACAGAGACCCAGAGAGACACACAGAGACACACACAGAGACACACACAGAGACTCACCCAGAGACTCACAGACACACACAGAGACCCAGAGAGTCACCCAGAGACACACCCAGAGACTCACACAGAGACTCACACAGAGATTCACTGACACACTCAGAGACTCACCCAGAGACACACACAGAGACACACACAGAGACACACACAGAGACACACACAGAGACTCACTGAACCCACGACCTCCTGCGTAGCAGGCGAGGTAGTCAACATCTCCTAGCCAGCGAGGCGAACCGTGAACCCAAGGCGCTGCGCATGTGTGCGTACTCACGTCCCAGAACTCAAACATGTTGGCCGTGTCGATCCCGAACGCCTGCACCTTGGGCTGTGTGACAACGAGCGCACACGAAGAGAAGGGCAAGCCGTGGTGTCAAGGGGTCCCTCAAGGTCATCGTCTCAAGGTGACCTCGTGATGTCAAGGTCACCTCGTTCGAGTGTCAAGGTGACCTCGTGTCACCTGAGTTCGAGTCTCAAGGTGACCTCGCGTGACCTGAGTTCAAGTGTCAAGGTGACCTCAGGTGACCTGAGTTCAAGTGTCAAGGTGACCTCAGGTGACCTGAGTTCGAGTGTCCAGGTGACCTCGTGTCACCCGAGTTCAAGTGTCAAGGTGACCTCACGTGACCTGAGTTCAAGTGTCAGTGATCTCGTGTGACCTGAGTTCAAGTGTCAAGGTGACCTCACGTGACCTGAGTTCAAGTGTCAAGGTGACCTGAGTTCAAGTGTCAAGGTGACCTCGTCTCACCTGAGTTCAAGTGTCAAGGTGACCTCGTCTCACCTGAGTTCAAGTGTCAAGGTGACCTCGTCTCACCTGAATTCAAGTGTCAAGGTGACCTCGTGTCACCTGAGTTCAAGTGTCAGACGTGGGAGGGTGGGGGCGGGGGTTGGGTCAGGGGTGGGCGGGGGTGGGGGTGAGGTGGGAGGGTGGGGGTGGGGTCAGGGGTGGGGGTATTGGCGGGGTGGGGGCGAGGGTGGGAGGGTGGGGGGTCAGGGGTGGGGTAGTGGTGGGGGTGGGGTCAGGGGTGGGGGCGGGGTGGGGTCAGGGGAGGGGGTGGGGGGGTGGGGGTAGTGGGGGTGGGGGGTGGGGGGTGGGGCTGGCACTCACCCCGTTCGTGGAGAGTGCCACGAAATGCTTGGCGACAGCGGAAGCCTGGAAAGTAAACAGAAGAGACGGTCGGCATAGTTACGGTCGGCGTGGTTACGGGAGACGCGTGGTTACGGTCGGCGTGGTTACGGGAGACGCGTGGTTACGGGAGATGCGTGGTTACGGGAGATGCGTGGTTACGGGAGACGCGTGGTTACGGGAGACGCGTGGTTACGGGAGATGCGTGGTTACGGGAGATGCGTGGTTACGGGAGATGCGTGGTTACGGGAGATGCGTGGTTACGGGCAGCGTAGTTACGGGTGGCGTGGTTACGGGTGGCGTGGTTACGGGAGACGCGGTTACGGGAGACGTGTGGTTACGGGCGGCATGGTAACGGGAGATGCGTGGTTACGGGTGATGTGCGTGTCAAAAACTTCCCACGGAAGCGGATATTACCGAGCTACTTGTGAGATCCCTTTCTACTTCAAGTGACACTCCGGTCCACACAGATCAATCCACGGAGGCGGACAGTGTCGGAGACATCACTGGCAGGAGGTCACGGGACAGACCCAGGTAATGTAAGTTGACCGAGTGATTTATCCGCCCGGCGCTCCACACATTGTTGTGAGCATCGCTCATCAGCCCTCCGTTGTTGTTGGAGGGCGACTGCCTCCAACTGCCCAGTAGCGTCCTTCACGAGCCTCCTCCACAGAGGCCGATCTTGACACCGCTGGTACCAGTCATCAGCAAGTCCACTCAGCTCCACGTCCTCCTGTACCACATCACTCCATCTCTTCTCTAGCCCGTGCCTCGCCCGTTTAGTTGGGTCTATGTGGCCAAACCGAAGCTGATTTGGCATGCGGTGGCTGGGCACGCAGTGGCTGGGCATGTGGGCTACGTGACCCAGCCAACGCATGGACACACACGGACAGGCACATAGATGCACAGACACACGGACGAACACACGGACAGACACGTGGACAGACACACAGCCACACACGGACACACATGGATACACACAGATGGACACACGGGCAGACACACACAGGCACACACAGACACACATACACATGGACGGACACACACGGACAGACACACGGACAGACACACGGACACACACGTACAGACACACGGACGATCACACGGACAGACACTCAGACACATGGGTGCAGTATTCTCACATCTTTTGCTTTCTCCAGGAACCAGGCTTTTGCCGACTCAGCGTTGGTGATGGTCTCCTGAGTGGTGAACGTCTGCACACGTCCACATCAACATCAACGTCGTCAACATCAACATCGTCGCAACATCGTCAACACCATCGTCATCGTCAACATCACCAACATCGTCAACATCAACATCGTTAACATCAACATCGTAAATATCAATATCATCAACATCATCGCAACATCATCGTCAACATCATAATCGTCAACATCACCAACATCGTCAACATCGTTAACATCAACATCGTAAATATCAATATCATCAACATCATCGCAACATCATCGTCAACATCATAATCGTCAACATCAACATCATCGCAACATAATCGCAACATCATCGTCAACATCGTAAATATCAATATCATCAACATCATCACATCATCGTCAACATCATCGTCAACATCAACATCATCGCAACATAATCGCAACATCATCGTCAACATCAACATCGTCAACATCAACATCATCGTCAACATCATCGTCGTCGACATCATTGTCAACGTCATCATAAACGTCACCGCCACTACAGACAACACTACACCAACCCACCCCCCACGTCTCGAACATTCACAATGGCCGGGACGCCGGGTAGTTTAGAAGCCTTGATGAAGAGGGTGGCGATGAAGAGGGTGATGATGAAGAGGGCGGTGTGAGTGGCTCATGATGGACTGCCGTGTACCTTGGAGGCGATGATGAAGAGGGCGGTGATGAAGAGGGCGGTGATGAAGAGGGTGGTGATGAAGAGGGCGGTGATGAAGAGGGTGGTGATGAAGAGGGTGGTGATGAAGAGGGCGGTGCAAGTGGCTCACGATGGACTGCCGTGTACCTTGGAGGCGATGATGAAGAGGGCGGTGATGAAGAGGGTGATGATGAAGAGGGTGGTGATGAAGAGGGTGATGATGAAGAGGGTGATGATGAAGAGGGTGGTGATGAAGAGGGCGGTGATGAAGAGGGTGGTGATGAAGAGGGCGGTGATGAAGAGGGTGGTGATGATGAGGGTGGTGATGAAGAGGGTGGTGATGAAGAGGGTGATGATGAAGAGGGTGATGATGAAGAGGGTGATGATGAAGAGGGTGATGATGAAGAGGGCAGTGCAAGTGGCTCACGATGGACTGCCGTGTACCTTGGAGGCGATGATGAAGAGGGTGGTGATGAAGAGGGCGGTGATGAAGAGGGCGGTGATTAAGAGGGTGATGATGAAGAGGGCGGTGATGAAGAGGGCGGTGCGAGTGGCTCACGATGGACTGCCGTGTACCGTGGAGGCGATGATGAAGAGGGTGGTGATGAAGAGGGCGGTGATGAAGAGGGTGATGATGAAGAGGGTGATGATGAAGAGGGCGATGATGAAGAGGGTGATGATGAAGAGGGCGGTGATGAAGAGGGTGATGATGAAGAGGGCGATGATGAAGAGGGTGATGATGAAGAGGGTGGTGATGAAGAGGGCGATGATGAAGAGGGTGGTGATGAAGAGGGCGGTGCGAGTGGCTCACGATGGACTGCCGTGTACCTTGGAGGCGATGATGAAGAGGGTGGTGATGAAGAGGGTGATGATGAAGAGGGCGATGATGAAGAGGGTGATGATGAAGAGGGTGATGATGAAGAGGGCGGTGATGAAGAGGGCGGTGATGAAGAGGGCGGTGATGAAGAGGGTGGTGATGAAGAGGGCGGTGCGAGTGGCTCACGATGGACTGCCGTGTACCTTGGAGGCGATGATGAAGAGGGCGGTGATGAAGAGGGTGGTGATGAAGAGGGCGGTGATGAAGAGGGTGGTGATGAAGAGGGTGGCGATGAAGAGGGTGGTGATGAAGAGGGTGGTGATGAAGAGGGCGGTGCGAGTGGCTCACGATGGACTGCCGTGTACCTTGGAGGCGATGATGAAGAGGGCGGTGATGAAGAGGGTGATGATGAAGAGGGTGGTGATGAAGAGGGTGATGATGAAGAGGGTGATGATGAAGAGGGCGGTGATGAAGAGGGTGGTGATGAAGAGGGCGGTGCGAGTGGCTCACGATGGACTGCCGTGTACCTTGGAGGCGATGATGAAGAGGGCGGTGATGAAGAGGGTGGTGATGAAGAGGGTGGTGATGAAGAGGGCGGTGATGAAGAGGGTGGCGATGAAGAGGGCGGTGATGAAGAGGGTGGTGATGAAGAGGGCGGTGCGAGTGGCTCACGATGGACTGCCGTGTACCTTGGAGGCGATGATGAAGAGGGTGGTGTCGGGCTGCAGGCTGGCCAGCGTCTTGGCTAGGTGCGTGCCGTCGATGTTGGAGATGAACGAGACGCTGGGACCCCCCACGGAGTAGGGCTTCAGGGCCTCCGTCACCATCAGGGGGCCCTGCGCACGTGGCCGCAGAGGTAAAGATGTAGGGGTTATTACGGGAGAAAAGGCGGACGAGAAACACAGGGGTGTCTGCACCCGCACACACGGGTGGCCACACCAACGTCCGCATCCGTTAACCACTGGGGGGCCATGGGGGCTCTATGATCCCCCATAACCCCGCCCCTCCGAGGGGATCTCTATAAAAGGCGGGGAGCCAGAGAGCTCGGGGCCAGTTGGACACGAAGCTGACCAGTGAAGACTGAAGACTCGGAGATTAGGCCCTGGGACTCCCCTGTCTCGCTGCCCTTGTCAGGGCCGAGCTGGGTAAGCCAGCGGCGCGGCCCAAGAACTCCCGGACCTCTGCCCTTGTGAGGGCAAGACCGGCTTAGCTGGTGGCGAGATCTGTGCTTGCCAGGGCCAGATCAGTCAGCCTCCCGTAGCCCATTAGAGGAGGACTGGGGAACAGGACAGAGGGCTTAGTACTTGGGTGGGTTCCCACATAGTACGGGTGAAGGGGCCGTTACCCCTTCAACTATTGTGTCTGTCCCTGAGTTAATAAAAAGAGTGTGCCTCAACTCCGACGTCGTCTCCCTGAACTCACTACAAAGGTAAAGGCACCACCCCCTCCCCGCCCGTGTAGCCCACGCGGGCCGCTGGGGCAAGTGCTTACGAAGCGGAGTGGTGTGGCCGGATGATGATGATGTGTGGGTTTTGATTTAATGCTTTCGTGACTGCAGGGATTCATATTCTTGGTTCTTTCGGTAAAGTCACGTAGCAGGGAAATAATACAATAATACAAATATTAAACAATACAATTCTCACGACGTTTCCACTGCAACACAAGCAATCATCATCAGGTGTGAAATCCACAGCAAGAATTTTTTTAAAAAGTGCCGTTTTTTAAATCCTTTATATTAAGTTCACTTGCTTGCTTGCGCGCTTACGACCGTGCAAATCTTTCGGTCGTTTTTTAACCCACTTCCCGCGATCCAATCGAGCTGACATTTTGCACACAGACTCGTTGTGCGAGACAATTAATTTTCGTGAAAATTTTACACTTTTTAGGAAAAAAAAAATTATATTTAATTACCAATTGCTTAATGGTAGCAGGCAATCATCTGACCCATAGGTGGCAGCCATCTCAAGCCAGAGGACGAGAGGACTCTAGCCACCACGCATATAAAGGATTTAAAGTGAAAAACTTTGTTTTTACGGGTTATACTTTTTCTCTCAAATTTTCTTGCTGTGGATTTCACACCTGATGATGATTGCTTGATGATCTTGATGCTGATAAGTGTGATGATGACGATGCTGATGATGATGAGTGTCATGATGCTGCTGCTGCTGATGATGATGATGATTATAATGAGTGTGATGATGATGCTGATGATGATGATTATAATGAGTGTGATGATGATGCTGATGATGATGATTATAATGAGTGTGATGATCTTGATGCTGATAAGTGTGATGATGATGATGCTGATGATGATGAATGTAATGCTGTTGCTGCTGCTGATGATTATAATGAGTGTGATGATGATGATGCTGATAAGTGTGATGATGATGATGATGATGATGAGTGTCATGATGCTGCTGCTGATGATGATGATGATTATAATGAGTGTGATGATGATGCTGATGTTGATGCTGCTGCTGCTGATGATGATGATGATGATTATAATGAGTGTGATGATGATGCTGATAAGTGTGATGATGATGAGTGTGATGATTATGCTGCTGATGATGATGATTATAATGAGTGTGATGATGATGCTGATGTTGATGCTGCTGCTGCTGATGATGATGATGATTATAATGAGTGTGATGATGATGCTGATAAGTGTGATGATGATGAGTGTCATGATGCTGCTGCTGCTGCTGATGATGATTATAATGAGTGTGATGATTATGCTGCTGCCGATGATGATGCTGATGATAATGAGTGTGATGATCTTGATGCTGATAAGTGTGATGATGATGAGTGTCATGATGCTGCTGCTGATGATGATGATGATTATAATGAATGTGATTCTGCTGCCGATGATGCTGTTGAGTGTGTGGAGTGGCGAAACTCACCAGGTCCGACCCTCCGATGCCAATGTTCACCACGTGAGTCATGGGCTTCCCCGTGTAGCCCAGCCACTCGCCGGAGCGCACGCGCTGCACAAAGACAAAGGTCCCCCGTGTAGCCTCGACCGACTGCTGCGGGCAAGTGCTGTTAGCAAAATTCTTTCGCACCGTACGTAGCCAACAACAACAACAGCAACCTAAACACACAAAGCAGTTGCGAAGCAATGAGTTCGTCGATGTAGATGGCGATTTGAGAGTGTACGGGTCCTGTGGCTTCCTGATATCGGAAGGAAGAGCGCGTTCCAGACGGCCGCGGAAGGGAATCCCAAAGCGCCGCGGGGTTGTGTGTGTGTGTACATGTGTGTATGTGTGTGTGTGTACATGTGTGTACGTGTGTGTGTACATGTGTGTACGTGTGTGTGTGTGTACATGTGTGTACGTGTGTGTGTGTGTACATGTGTGTACGTGTGTGTGTATATGTGTGTGTACGTGTGTGTGTGTAAACGTGTGTGCGTACCTGTGTACGTGTGTGTACATGCGTGTGTGTACGTATGTGTGTGTACACGTGTGTGTCATCTCGGTCAGTCGACCCGTGGCACCTGGGTCTGCCCCGTGACCTCCTGCCAGCGGGCTTTCGACACTTCACGTGGCCTCAAGGTGCACTTGGCCTGGCACAAGCATCGTGGTGACGTCACCGCCACTTAGTGGCGAATGGCGGTTGTTGTTGTTGTTGTGTACATGAGTGTGTGTACACGTGTGTCTGTGTACGTATGTGTGTGTACATGTGTGTGTACATGCGTGTGTGTACACGTGTGCCGTGCCGGCCTTCATAGGTGCCACTCGCTAACAGCACTTGCCCCAACAGTCCGTCAAGGCTACACGGGGCATCTTTGCCTTCTGTGTGTGTACCCACGTGACAGAAGGCCTTCATCTTCTCGAGCACGGCCTTCACTCCGGGCATCACGTCTTTCCCCTCCAGCATCAGCGGCTTCCCCGAGCGGTTCCTCAGCGCCACGTGCAGAACTGCACGGTGCTGTGCACGCACACACCAAAGACAAAGGTGCCGTCCAATGTGTAGCCTTCAAGACTGCTGGGGCAAGTCGCAGGCCGTCGATAATTGCAACCAGCTTCATCAGGCGACAGACAGATTGGGCGTGAATGTTGTGGCTTGGCTCTCCAACACACAACCGGTGTGCTGTACTGATATACTACACTCTACACTACACTATACACTACATTATACACTACTATACACTACACTACTATACACTACACTTATACACTGCACTATACACTACTATACACAATACACTACACTATACACTACGCTACTATACACTACTATACACTACACTACTATACACTACACTACTATACAATACACTACTATACACTACTATACATTACACTATACACTACACTACTATACACTATACTATACACTGCACTATACACTACACACTACAATACACTACACTATACACTACACTATACACTACTATACACAATACACTACACTACTATACACTACACTACTATATACTACTATACACAATACACTACACTATACACTACACTACTATACACTACACTACTATACACTACACTACACCATACACTACAATACACTACACAATACACTACACTATACACTACTATACACTACACTACACACTAGTGCTGTACTAGTAACGAATTGGCACGTTCTGTCTACGTGACAACCCTCACTAGTTGGCTGTCGGGTGGTGGCGGGTTTAACGACACAACATTTATACATTCACGCAATCTCACCCAAACAAGCCTCTATCACGGTCCTTAAGAACTGATCTCCAACTGCTCAGCTACCCCAGGACCTACAGGTCGCGCTCTCTTGCCGATCCGTGCTTCTGTTAGCGTGGCACCCACAAGGCGCGGAAAACCCATCTCTTTAAACTGAGCCGCAATTTTACATTTTAATCATTCTTATTTATGGCCCAGTCGACCTAGGGATGGATCAGGTCCGGTCTCAGATAATCTTCACCGGTGCATGAGGAGATCTCGAAACAAACCCAGCAGGTGCCATGGGTTGGCCGACTGAGATGACCGGTAGATGCACCACCAACTGTGTACCTCCTACTGTGCCAACTCACTGCGTTTTAACCGCCCGGCGCTTCGCTCGTTGTTGTGAGCTGTCGCTCCTCCGCCCTCCGCTGTTGCTGGAGGGCGACTGCCTCCAAATCCCTGGCAACATCGTTCTTTTCTAGAAGCGACGTGGCCACAAATGATAGCTCAACGAAGTGGCTCGTCGCGTGGAAATGTATCGCAGCCAAATACTGATTTTTAATGTGGAGGGAAAGACCCAGGAGGATCCGGAGAAAAATCCACGTGACCACGGGGAGAGAGACACGCAAACTCCAAATATACAGCAGCAGGCGTCAGGGTCGGGATCGAACCCACGACCTCCTGTACACCAGGCGAGGTAGTTAACATCTCCTAGCCACCATGATGATGATGAGAGAGAGACACGCAAACTCCAAATATACAGCAGGCGTCATGGTCGGGATCGAACCCACGACCTCCTGTACACCAGGCGAGGTAGTCAACATCTAGCCACCGTGATGATGATGAGAGAGACGCAAACTCCAAATATACAGCAGCAGGCGTCAGGGTCGGGATCGAACCCACGACCTCCTGTACACCAGGCGAGGTAGTCAACATCTCCTAGCCATCGTGGCGCTCAAAGCGGTGCTCGTTTTCACGGCTACGCAATCACCAGCGGCAAGTGTTGCCAACACCGTCCCGGGCAGTTTGGCCCGGACGCCGCTCATCCCTCACCTCGGTGAAGTTGATTTTCTCGCCAGAGAACATTTGTTCTCGGGCCTTCTCCACCCCACGTGCCTTTGCCTGGTGAGGTGAGGGGGGGGGGGGGACACGGGGGAGAGGGGGTGAGAGGGTAACAAGAGAGAGAATGAGTGAGTGAGTGAATGAATGGGTGAATTAATGAGCGAATGAATGGGTGAAAGAATTGGTGAATGAATGAGTGAATTAATAGGTGAATGAATGAGTGAATGAATGAGTGCATGAATGGGTGAAAGAATTGAGGAATTAATGAGTGAATGAATGAGTGAATGAATTGGTGAATGAATGGGTGAATGAGTGAATGAATGAGTGAATGGATGGGTGAATTAATGAGCGAATGAATGGGTGAAAAAATGAGCGAATGAATGGGTGAATAAATGGGTGAAAGAATTGGCGAATGAATTAGTGAATGAATAGGTGAATGAATGAGTGAATGAATGGGTGAATGAGTGAATGAATGGGTGAATGAGTGAATGGATGGGTGAATTGATGGGTGAATGAATGGGTGAATGAATGGGTGAATGAGTGAATAAATGGGTGATTGAATGGGTGAATGAGTGAATAAATGGGTGATTGAATGGGTGAATGAGTTCGTGAATGAGTGAATGGATGGGTGAATGAATGGGTGAATGAGTGAATGAATGGGTGAATGAGTGAATGAATGGGTGAATGAGTGAATAAATGGGTGATTGAATGGGTGATTGAATGGGTGAATGAGTTCGTGAATGAGTGAATGGATGGCTGAATGAATGGGTGAATGAGTGAATGAATGGGTGAATGAGTGAATGAGTGAATGAATGGGTGAATGAGTGAATAAATGGGTGATTGAATGGGTGATTGAATGGGTGAATGAGTTCGTGAATGAGTGAATGGATGGGTGAATTAATGGGTGAATGAGTGAATGGATGGGTGAATGAGTGAATGAATGGGTGAATGAATGAGTGAACGAGTGCGAGCAGCTGGGGGGCGAGTGCCGTTCGCGAGGGGCAGCGTCTACCAAGGGCGGCTGGCACGGCACACGAAGGGCAGGGGGTGGGGGCAGCACCACGTGCCCCCCCTCACACCCCCCCCCCCCCCCCCCCGGGGCCGAATTTCCACAGTTCCATTCACGTGAATCAAACATTGGCAATAGGCCGTGCCAGGTGGTGGGGGGTTTAACGGCATGTGTATTTATGCCAAGGCCATAGCCATGGAGTCAACATTGGGGGGGGCAAATCTTCCAGGGGGTCTAGGCCCCCCCCTCCCCCCCAGAAAAAAAACATCGAATTTTAAAAACGAATTTCCTGCCTAAAATATTTAAAAATGCACTAACACATAGGATGGACTTTACATTTTTTTTTTACAATAATGTCTAATAGTGTATTGTAATACATTGCTCTGTTTTTTTTACCTTTTCTTGTTTCATTGTATGTAATGGCAGAGATTAGGGATTAATACAGTACAACCATAACCACAATCATATAAACAGAAATCTATTTTATAGCAATATATTGTGGGGAACATTTGGAGCATATTTGAATATTATTTATTATAATTACGGCATTGATTTATGCGATCTAACCCCCAACTAACAAAAACAAGCCCCTGTACTATGGTAGAGGAGTGCGAGTTGCAATTATAATCGATCCTTGTCAATAAACACTACACCCCGCGCCACCTATGAAGGCAACCGGCACTGTGGCACACGAGGGGGTGGGTGGCCAGCACCACGCCCGGCCGCCTTTGTCTCCCCAGTGGCGATGTTTACACACCGCACCAGGTACTCATTTGAGGCCGAGTTGGTGCGGTGACCAATTGACCCAAAGACTGGCTGAGCTGCCCGCAGGCTGACTGGCTGATGGACAAGCTAATGGACTGACTGATGGACTGACTGATGGACTGGCTGATGGACAAGCTAATGGACTGACTGATGGACTGACTGATGGACTGACTGATGAACCGGCTGATGGACTGACTGATGGACTGACTGATGGACGGGCTCATGGCCTGGATGATAGACTGACTGATGGACTGACTGATGGACTGGATGATGGACTGGCTGATGGACTGACTGATGGACTGAATGATGGAGTGACTGATGGACCAGCTGATGGACTGACTGATGGACCAGCTGATGGACTGGTTGATGGACTGGTTGATGGAGTGACTGATGGACCAGCTGATGGACTGCACGGCAGTGCAGTGTCTCTCTGCAGGTGTTGGCGGTGTCCTCACCATGTCCACGAGCATCTTCATCACCTCTTCATTGATGAGGTTCTTAGAGTAGTCAAAGAGGAGCTCCCCATCCTCGGTCTTCAGCACCGTGCTACACAAAGACAAAGGTCGCCCGGGTAGCCTTGAGCAGACTGTTGGGGCAAGAGCCGTTCGCGAGCGGCCCCTACGAAGGCCGGAACGGCGCACGCTGTGAGAGGCGGTGTGGCCAGAGCCGGGTCCCGGCCGCCCCAGTGGTGACGCTTTCAACACACCGCGCCAGGGACTCATTTATGGCCGAGTCGACCTGGGGGAGGCCCAGAACATGCTTCAGATTTTCATCACTGATGTTGGCCGTGAGCGGGAATCTTACTCGGGTTCATAGCGTAGCGTGCTAACCGCTATACCACCGCTCCCCACACACCGACACCCATAGAGACACATACAGACACACACACCCACACAGACACACACACAGACACACCCAGACACACACACAGACACACACACCCACACAGACACACACACAGACACACCCAGACACACACACAGACACACACACCCACACAGACACACACACAGACACACCCAGACACACACACAGACACACACACCCACACAGACACACACACAGACACACCCAGACACACACACAGACACACACACCCACACAGACACACACCCACACAGATACACCCAGACACACACACACAGACACACACACCCACACAGACACACACAGACAGACACACACAGACACACACCCACACAGACACACCCACACAGACAGACACACCCACACAGACACACCCACGCAGACACACACCCACACAGATACACCCAGACAGACACACACAGACACACACCCACACAGACACACCCAGACAGACACGCACACCCCAGACACCCTTACATAGGCACTGAGCGCAGTTTCAAGTGTCTGCCCCTCCTATATATACACACACACACATATACACACACACCCACACACACACACGATATTATATTATAATTGTCAGGGTCACCAACCCTACACTCGGTCAGAAATAGCCGCGTTAATAATTAAATAACTCGCCCAAAGGTTGGGCACCCAAATTAGCCGGACCCCTAAGTCAGCAAGTCTCACCAGCGGGTCTCGGGTTCCAGCAGACAGCACGCAGGCAGATAAAAAACACAGCCTGCTACAGCCTGCAACAGCCTGCTACAACTTGCAACAGGCTGCTACAGCCTGCGACAGCCTGCGACAGCCTGCGACAGTCTGGGGCAGCTTGCAAGAGGCTGCTACAGCCTGCGACAGCCTGGAACAGCTTGCAACAGGCTGCTACAGCCTGCCACAGCCTGGAACAGCTTGCAACAGGCTGCTACAGCCTGCAACAGCTTGCAACAGGCTGCTACAGCCTGCGACAGCCTGCGACAGTCTGGGGCAGCTTGCAACAGGCTGCTACAGCCTGCAACAGCCTGCTACAGCCTGCTACAGCCTGCTACAGCTTGCAACAGGCTGCTACAGCCTGTGACATCTTGCAACAGCCTGCTACAGCCTGCAACAGCCTGCTACAGCCTGCTACAGCCTGCTACAGCTTGCAACAGGCTGCTACAGCCTGCTAGTGCCTGCTACAGGCTGCTACAGTCTGCTACAGGCTGCTAGTGCCTGCTACAGCCTGCAACAGCTTGCAACAGTCTGAAACAGCCTGATACAGCCTACGACAGTCTGCGACAGCCTACGACAGTCTGTGACAGCCTGCTACAGCCTGCTAGTGCCTGCTACAGCCTGCTACAGCTTGCAACAGCCTGCTACAGCCTACGACAGTCTGCGACAGCCTACGACAGTCTGTGACAGCCTGCTACAGCCTGCTAGTGCCTGCTACAGGCTGCTACAGTCTGCTACAGGCTGCTAGTGCCTGCTACAGCCTGCAACAGCTTGCAACAGCCTGATACAGCCTGATACAGCCTGCTACAGCCTGCAAAAGCCTGCTACAGCCTGCAACAGCCTGCTACAGCCTGCGACAGCCTGCGACAGCCTGCTAACAGCCTGCAACAAGCTACTACACCCTGCAACAGCTTGCAACAGGCTGCTACAGCCTGCTACAGGCTGCTACAGGCTGCTACAGCCTGCTACAGGTTGCTACAGCCTGGAACAGCTTTCAACAGGCTGCTACAGCCTGTTTCAGCCTGATACAGCCTGCTACAGCCTGCTAGTGCCTGCTACAGCCTGCAACAGCTTGCAACAGTCTGAAACAGCCTGCTACAGCCTGATACAGCCTGCTACAGCCTGTAGCAGCTTGCTACAGCCTGCTACAGCCTGCTACAGGCTGCGAGAGGGGCAAGCGCCGTTCGCAAAGTGCCGAGCGGCACCTGCGACGGACGGCGCTACGACACACGAGGGGTGGGTGGCAGCACCACGCCCGGCCGCCTTTGTCTCCCCAGTGGCGATGTTGTTTACACGTGGGGGCAGGTTACTCGTTTTGAGGCTGAGACGACCTCGGGGAAACCCAGGACCGGTTCAGATAATCGTCGCTCACAGATGTTGCACGCGCACACACGCAGATGTTGCACACACAGCACACACACACACACAGATGTTGCACACAGACATTGCACACACGCAGACACACACACAGCACACACACACACAGATGTTGCACACGCACACACGCAGATGTTGTACGCACACACACACACGCAGACACACACACAGCACACACACACACACAGATGTTGCACACGTACACACGCAGATGTTGCACACACGCACACACACGCAGACACACACAGCACACACACACAGATGTTGCACACGCACACACGCAGATGTTGCACACACACACAGACATTGCACACACACACATTACACACACAGACACTGCACACACACACAGACATTACACACACACATTGCTTGCACACACACACACTACACATCAACATACTGCATGCACACACAAATCAACACACACACATACATTACACACACACACATTGCACGCACACACACATCAACACACCGCACACAGACATTGCATGCGCACCGATACACACACACACACACTGCACACAGACACTGCACATACACACACATTGCATGCACACAAACACAGCACTGCTGCTGCTGCTACTTCTGCTGCTACTTCTGCTGCTACTGCTGCTACTGCTGCTGCTACTGCTGCTACTTCTGCTGCTGCTGCTACTGCTACTACTGCTGCTACTGCTGTTGCTACTGCTGCTGCTACTACTGCTGCTGCTGCTGCTACTACTGCTGCTACTGTTGCTGCTGCTACTGCTGCTGCTACTACGACTGCTGCTGCTGCTGCTACTACTGCTGCTACTGCTACTACGACTGCTGCTGCTGCTACTACTGCTACTGCTGCTACTGCTGTTGCTACTGCTGCTGCTACTACTCCTACTGCTGCTGCTACTGCTGCTGCTACTACTGCTGCTGCTGTTGCTACTGCTGCTGCTACTACTCCTACTGCTGCTACTACTGCTGCTGCTACTGCTGCAACTGCTACTACTGCTGCTGCTGCTACTGCTGCTACTACTGCTGCTGCTACTACTGCTGCTGCTACTACTGCTGCTACTGCTGCTGCTACTACTGCTGCTGCTCCTACTGCTGCTACTGCTGCTGCTGCTACTACTGCTGCTACTGCTGCTACTACTGCTACTACTGCTGCTGCTACTACTGCTGCTACTACTGCTGCTACTGCTGCTGCTACTGCTACTACTGCTGCTACTACTACTGCTACTACTGCTGTTGCTACTACTGCTGCTACTGCTACTACTGCTGCTACTGCTGCTGCTACTACTGCTGCTACTACTGCTGCTACTACTGCTACTGCTGCTACTACTGCTGCTACTGCTGCTGCTACTACTGCTGCTACTGCTGCTACTACTGCTGCTGCTACTGCTGCTACTGCTACTACGACTGCTGCTACTGCTGCTGCTACTGCTACTACTGCTGCTGCTACTACTGCTGCTGCTACTACTGCTGCTGCTACTGCTGCTGCTACTGCTGCAGCTACTGCTGCTGCTGCTACTGCTGCTGCTACTGCTGCTGCTACTGCTGCTGCTACTGCTGCTGCTACTGCTGCTGCTACTGCTGCTGCTACTGCTGCTCACCTGAACTTGTCGAAGCGCTTCGGGTCATCGTGGAAGAGCGTGCGCATGTGCAGGGCGGAGGCGTTTGCCGCGTGCCACTCGCAGAGCTTCTTGAAGGTCGGCTCGGCGCTCAGGGCTGGGAGGACCATCGTGGTGGTGGTGGTGGTGGTCGTGGTGGTGGTGGTTGTTGTTGGTAGTCGTGGGCTCCTTGAGACGTCTCCCTTGCCCCGGGGGGGTGCGGTGGGGTGAGCTGGATTTCGAGCCTCCCGGAATCACCTCCTTGAGAGAGTCTCGGTTCAGGACATCTGGCACTGGGGTCATCCGCCGAGAAGCTTTTTATAGCCGCGGAGAGCGGCGGCCGGGAGGGGAGGGGAGCGGGGGGTGGGAGTGGCGTTGAAATATTTGGGGCCAGACATTGCTGACGGGGAGCGATGGATCAGCGTTCACAGTTGCCAGTTCAGTCCCGAACAAGCAGACTAAAGCCTAAGAGAAGCTTTCGTGACTGCAGGGATTCATCTTCTTGGTTCTTTCGGTAAAGTCACGTAGAATGGAAATAATAAATAAAAATAAAATATTAAATTTCGATTTAAAGCTTTCGTGACTGCAGGGATTCATCTTCTTGGTTCTTTCGGTAAAGTCACGTAGAATGGAAATAATACAATAATAAAAATAAAACATAATACAATAATTCTCACGACGTTTCGGCCACAACGCAAGTATCCGTCCTCAGGTGGAGAACAGGTCTGTCGAGGAGACAGCGTCTGAATGAAAAGCCCCAGGCTTGGAGCGACTATTTAAGCTGGGATGGAGGGGGGAAGAGCGCCTTGACAAAAGAATTTGCATATCAAGAGGAATTTAGCATATTTATGGCATTATTCTTTGGTTCTTTCGGTAAAGTCACGTATAAAGATAAAATAATAAATTAAATAATAGCATACTACGACGTTTCGATTGCAACGCAAGCAATCATCATCAGGTATAAAAGAAATAGCAACAAAAATCTAACCAGAAAACTATAGACAGACATATAAGCAGACAGATATCATAAAGATACACACAGAGAGAGAGGGCACGTATCGGCACAAAAACAAAAACGCTATTATTTAATTTATTATTTTATCTTCATACGTGACTTTACCGAAAGAACCAAAGAATAATTCCTGCAGTCACGAAAGCTCCAAAATTAAGATATTTACGGGACTAAAGCAGACTAAAGCCTATGAGAAGCTTCGGGGGAAGAGCCCCCAAAATCCTTGCCGACGTCGCCAAAAGCCGAAAGGGAACCACCCCAAGATCACATCGCAGTGGGACCAGCAGCCCTCCGAATCCTCCGAATCAATGTCATCCAGAGGTCCCAAACGGGTTTTGATTCTTTACCCGTACCCGGCCGCACCAGGGTCGCAAACGGGTACCCGTACCTGTACCCAGCCGGGTACGGGTAGCCGGGTATCGGGTAGCGTACGGGTACTCGGTTGCGACCTCTGATGTCATCCAAGCGGAGGTATTGTGGTCTATGCAAACATGACTCCTTGTAAATAAGGTGTCAGTTTTGTTGCCAAATAGAAGGGTAAAAAAACATTTATCAATGCTTAAGTCGTCGCTGCCCAACGCTCCACTGCAGGAAACCTCCACACTGGTGACGGAAGAGGCCGGGCCGCTACCGCGGACACGCCAAGCGAGGCCGGGCCACCTACGTCCGAACCGACAGCACCACAAGTCACCTGGTGAACAGCCACCTCCTCAAGACACCCTGTGTGAGCTGGGAACAGCATGCCCTGCCCACACCCTCCCACACCCAGACATCTATGTCGGGGACTAACAGCTCGGGCTGAACGATTTGGGGGAAATATCGAATTGTGATTTTACTGACAGATGTTGCGATTGCGAATTGATTTGCGATAAAAAATAGAAGTCAAGCTTCAGTTCAATATTCACTGTGTAATAGATTTAGAACATGTGATGGAGCATTGCCACGTGATGCCATCAAAATATGAACTGCTCTATATATTCTAATGCAAAGACGAGAACTTAAAAGATAAGAATTGCTTCCAACGTGTATTTATAAAAATGTTTTCATTTAAAAAAATGTTTACCTACGTGACTTTACCGAAAAAACCAAAGAGTATAAATAGAACAATCAAACATATAACAATTGTTAATTTAAAGAAATAAAGTTAAAATTATAAAAAAATAAAAAAAATTCCAATAAGTAATGGGACTTTTCAAATCGCAAAAAATCGCAGCCTTTGCGTTTTTCGAATCGCATTGTTTCAAATTGTCATTTCGATTTGAAACCGACTAATCGTTCAGCCCTACTGACAGCCACCACTGAGACTTGGGTTTACCCAGCGCAAGACAGCGGCGGAGAAGCACCTGCAGACTGGGCACCGAGAAACGCGGCCCAAACAACAACGAGAGACATTCCATTCGGCCGGATGGCACAGGGCTACTGACTCACTTGACCTGCGCTGGGTCAGCGGTCTCAATGGAAGGCCCCGTTCCCAGTGCCGGATGAAGTTGGTGCGGGGCCTGTCACATGATGTTATAAAGAGGACCTACATTATGAAAACACGTAAATATTAAAACGCACACAATGTTTAATTGCATAGTACAGTACAGGTTTTACTGTAATTGTATTTTTTTATTTGCTATACAACCAGGTAATGACAAATCGCTAACCTTAAACATCCAGTCGTTCATAAAAGTCGAAGGCGGTATAGTACTATGGTAATACAGCAAGTGCGGAATCACTGAACCGCTCGAAAGCATTTAGCGCTGGGCCCTCGAAAGTGCGGGGTCCGTAGCTACTACACATGTGTAGCTACTACACGTGTGTAGCTACTACACGTGTTGTAGCTACTACACGTGTGTAGCTGCTACACGTGTAGCTACTACACGTGTTGTAGCTACTACACGTGTGTAGCTGCTACACACGTGTAGCTGCTACACGTGTGTAGCTACTACACGTGTGTAGCTACTACACGTGTAGGGGGGGGGGTCCATCACACGGTGCAAGGCGATCGCGTCAGCAACATAGCCGCACGTGGTACGCGCGCGTGTGTGTGTGTAGCGCGTGCGTAGGTGCGTGTGTATATGCATGTCGGTGTGCGTGCGTGTGTAGGTGTGTAGGTGTGCGTGTGTATGTGTGTAGCGCGTGCGTTTTGGTGCGTGCTCGCGTGCATAGGTGCGTGTGTATGTGTGCATGCGTAGGTGTGCGTGCATAGGTGTGCGTGCGTAGGTGTGCATGCGTAGGTGTGCGTGCGTAGGTGTGCGTGCGTAGGTGTGCGTGCGTAGGTGTGCGTGCGGCGTGTAGTAAACATCGGCACTGGGGAGACAAAGGCGACCGGGGCGTGGTGCTGACCACCCACCCCCCTCGCGTGCCACAGTGCCGACCTTCACAGCTGTTACTCGCTAACAGCACTTGCCCCTACAGCCTGTTACAGCTACACGGGGGTGGTGGGGGTGTGGGGGTGGGTGTCGTCATGTCCACGCGGCGTGCCCACCCACCCCTGCCGCTACTCCTCCTTCTCCTCCGCGCCGTCAAACTCCCGCCTCAGCAGCGCCGCCAGGCTCCCCACGTTCTCGCCGGTCTTCGCCGACACGCCGAGGACGACCACGGCGGCGGCTTCCGTTCCTACGCCACCGCCCTCCTCCGCTGCCGCCGCCAGCTCGTCGCGTAGCCGCGCCAGCGCCTCCCGTGCCCCCGGCAGGTCGAGCTTGGCGCCTACGATGGCGTGCGGCGCCAGCGCCAGCGAGGGGTCGTGGAGGAGCAGCTCGCGCCGCAGCTCGGAGAGGCGGCGGGCGGGGGCGGCGGCGCCGCACAGGTCCACGACGTAGAGCAGCGCGCGGCAACGCTCCACGTGGCGCAGGAAGGAGAGGCCCAGGCCGCGTCCCGCGTGCGCACCCACCACGATGCCGGGGATGTCGGCCACTGTGGGTGGGGGGGGTGGTGGGGGTGGTGGTGGTGGTGGTGGTGGTGGGGGTGGTGGTGGTGGTGGGGGTGGTGGTGGTGGTGGGGGTGGTGGTGGTGGTGGGGGTGGTGGGGGTGGTGGTGGTGGGGGTGGTGGGGGTGGTGGGGGTGGTGGTGGTGGTGGGGGTGGTGGGGGTGGTGGTGTGGCCAGGGGTGGGGGTGGTGGTGGTGGTGGTGGGGGTGGTGGTGGTGGGGGTGGTGGCGGTGGTGGTGGTGGTGTTGGTGTGGACGGGGGTGGTGGTGGGGCGGGAGAGAGAGGTTGGCGGTTGTGAGAAATATTCCGCGCGTTTTTAACGCTGTAGTAATCGTGCAATGCTATAATGTAAACATGGTAAACTCGGGGGGTTTATTTTTCTACAAGAAAGCAATCGCACAAGGGATCAAAGTGCTTTACAGGTGGTGGTAGAGGTGGTGCTGGTGGAGGTGGTGGTGGAGGTGGTGGTGGAGGTGATGATGGTGGTGGAGCTGGTGGTGGTAGTGGTGGAGGTGTTGGTGGTGGAGGTGGTGGTGGAGGTGATGATGGTGGTGGCGGCGGTGGTGGTTGTGGTAGAGGTGGTTATGGTGGTGGAAGCGGTGGTGGTGGTGTCCGGCAAAACAACCCCCTACCAACTCGTGGTGCCGGACGGCAACGCTGTGGTGGGCAGCAGTGCCATGGGGGGAGGGCCAATTTTGATTGGCCTCTCCCTTCATGGCGTTTGTAGCCACCACAGCGGCCAAACGGGGGCTCTGGACGGGTGCGAGGGGCTGGTAACCCCTCCACCTTCAATTAACTACCACTAAACTACGATGTAAAAAACTTATTAAGCTTGTGCCGGAGACGCCGGGAGGGACAGGCGTCTATGACGTCTCCTGGCCAAACCCCAATTGGCGGAGCCACGAGACTGAATCCTTACCCTCGGGGCTCCTCCAGAAACAACGAAAAGCCACTACAGATGGCCACGCTCACTGCGGAGGAGAGGCTGCCACTCCTCTGTCGGGAGCTGGACCGGTACCGCCTGGATCTTTGTGGTATTCTGGAGGTCTGGTGGACTGGCTCTGGCTCCTGCCACCATGAGGGGTGGACAGTCCTCTACTCGGGGCAGGAGAATGCCAAACAACAGGGAGTGGCTCTTCTTCTGAAGAAAAGAATGAAGGGGGCATGGGAGCGTGGCGGTGAGGTGTGGGAAGCTGTAAGCCCCAGGCAACTTTGGGCTCACCTTCCCATCAACCGGAGGCGAGGAGTGGTGGTCGTGGTTACTTATGCCTCCACCGAAGATGAACATCCGTGGAGGGATGCAGGCAAGGCCGATGAGTCAGATGCCTTCTATGACCTCCTGTCACAGGTTGCTGGCTAAAGTGGCCCCTCGGGATAGAGTCATCTTGTTGGGTGACTTCAATGCCCGAATTGGTCATGATGCTGGCACCTGGTCTGGAGTGATTGGAAGACATGGGCCAGATCAGCTCAATAACAACGGTAGGAGGCTGCTAGATTGTTGTGCAGCCCTTGTAATTACCAACATGCTGTTCTGGCATCGGCATATCCACACAACATCATGGATACATGCCGGGTCCAAGCAAGAACATCTGCTAGACTTCAGAGTAATGGAACAGCGGATGCGGGCCCATGTCCTTGACACCAGGACCTACCATGGAGCTGATCTGCCCTCTGACCATCGACTAGTCATCTGTAAGATGTGCCTGCCATTCTTCCACTCCAGTGGTGGGTGTACACCCAGGACCCTATTCAAACCCATAGTGGCCTGGTCTCAGCTAGCTGATGAAAGTTGCAAGAATTTCATCATCGCTTGCGGCTGGGGTTGGCATCGTCCCCCACTCCTCCTGATGTCGAGGGTAAATGGGCAAGGTTTAGGACTGTGACTCATGCAGCTGCAATGGCTCCTTTAGGTACGCGGTCCAGACCTCCCCAGAGACCCTGGCTGACAGAGGTGTTCAGGCTGGCTGAGAAAAAGCGACAGGCCCACTCTCATCGTCTACAGAATCCCATGTCAGAGAATGAGGATGTGGAGCTGAGTGGACTTGCCGATGACTGGTACCAGCGGTGTCAAGATCAGCCTCTGTGGAGCAGGCTCATGACGGACGCTACTGGGCAGTTGGAGGCAGTCACCCTCCAACAACAACGCCGGGTGGCTAAAGCACAGCAAATTGGCACAGTAGGGGGCACAGGTGGTGCATCAGCCAGTCATCTCGGTCATCTCGGTCAGTCGACCCGTGGCACCTGCTGGGTCTGTCCCGTGACCTCCTGCCAGTGGGCGTTCGACACTTCACGTGGCCTCAAGGTGCACTTGGCCTGGCACAAGCGTCGTGGTGATGTCACCGCCACTTAGTGGCGAATGGCAGTTGTTGTTGTTGGTGGTGGAGGTGGTGGTGGAGGTGGTGGTGGTGGTGGAGGTGCTGGTGGAGGTGGTGGTGGAGGTGGTGGAGGTGGTGGAGGAGGTAGTGGTGGTGGAGGTGGTGGAGGTAGTGGTGGAGGTGGTGGAGGAGGTAGTGGTGGAGGTGGTGGTGGTGGAGGTGGTGGAGGTGGTGGAGGTGGTGGTGGTGGTAGAGGTGGTGGTGGAGGTGGTGGAGGTGGTGGTGGTGGAGGTGGTGGAGGTGGTGGTGGTGGAGGTGGTGGTGGAGGTGGTGGAGGTGGTGGTGGAGGTGGTGCAGGTGGTGGTGGAGGTGGTGCAGGTGGTGGTGGAGGTGGTGCAGGTGGTGGTGGTGGAGGTGGTGGAGGTGGAGTGGTGGTGGTGGTGGAGGTAGTGGTGGAGGTGGTGGAGGAGGTAGTGGTGGAGGTGGTGGTGGTGGAGCTGGTGGAGGTGGTGGAGGTGGTGGTGGAGGTGGTGGTAGAGGTGGTGGAGGTGGTGGTGGTGGAGGTGGTGGAGTGTGGTGGTGGTGGAGGTGGTGGTGGAGGTGGTGGAGGTGGTGGTGGAGGTGGTGCAGGTGGTGGTGGAGGTGGTGCAGGTGGTGGTGGTGGAGGTGGTGGAGGTGGTGGTGGTGGAGGTGGTGCTGGAGGTGGTGGTGGAGGTGGTGGAGGTGGTGGTGGACGTGGTGGTGGAGGTGGAGGTGGTGGAGGTGGTGGTGGACGTGGAGGTGGTGGTGGAGGTGGTGGTGGAGGTGGTGGTGGAGGTGGTGGTGGACGTGGTGGTGGTGGTGGTGGAGGTGGTGGTGGACGTGGTGGTGGACGTGGTGGTGGACGTGGTGGTGGAGGTGGTGATGGAGGTGGTGGTGGTGGAGGTGGTGGACGTGGTGGTGGAGGTGGTGGTGGAGGTGGTGGTGGAGGTGAACGTGGTGGTGGAGGTGGTGGTGGAGGTGGTGGTGGAGGTGGAGGTGGTGGTGGAGGTAGTGGTGGAGGTGGTGGACGTGGTGTGGTGTGGTGGAGGTGGTGGTGGACGTGGTGGTGGAGGTGGTGGTGGACGTGGTGGTGGAGGTGGTGGTGGACGTGGTGGTGGAGGTGGAGGTGGTGGTGGAGGTGGTGGTGGAGGTGGAGGTGGTGGTGGAGGTAGTGGTGGAGGTGGTGGACGTGGTGGTGGTGGTGGAGGTGGTGGTGGACGTGGTGGTGGACGTGGTGGTGGACGTGGTGGTGGACGTGGTGGTGGACGTGGTGGTGGAGGTGAGCGTGACCGGCGATCTGCGTGTAGTCGCGGTATTCCACGATGCCGACGTGCGGGTGGAGCGTGGTGAAGGGGTAGTCGCCCACGGCCGGGCGAGCGTTGGTCAGCGCCCTCAGCAGGGACGACTTCCCAGCATTCGGGAAACCCACCTGGGGGGGGGGGGCGAGTGGACAAAGACAAAGGTCCCCCGTATAGCCTCCAGCAGACTGTTGGAGCAAGTGCTGTGAGTGCGAGTAGCGACTGTCAAGGCCGGCACGCCACACGGAGGGAGTGCGTACCACACAGACTCACACAGAGACCCAACAGACTCACACAGAGACCCACAGACTCACACAGAGACCCACAGACTCACAAGAGACCCACAGACTCAACAGAGACCCACAGGAATCACACAGAGGACCCAGAGACTCACACAGAGACCCATAGACTCCACAGAGACCCATTAGACCACACAGAGACCCACAGACTCACACAGAGACCCACAGACTCAACAGAGACCCATAGAACTCCCACCAGAGACCCATAGACTAACACAGAGACCCACAGACTCACACAGAGACCCACAGACTCACACAGAGACCCACAGACTCACACATGAGACCCAGAGACTCACACAGAGACCAATCTTCACACAGAGCCTCACACCCACAGACTCACACGAGGACCAACAGACTCACACAGAGACCCATAGACTCACACAGAGACCAACAGCCTCACACAGAGACTAACAACAGCGACCCACAGACTCACACAGAGACCCAACAGGACTACACAGAGACCCACAGGACTCACACAGAGACCCCCACAGGACTCACACAGAGACCCACAGACTACACAGAGACCCACAGACTCACACAGAGACCCACAGACTCACACAGAGGACCCACCGACTCACACAGAGACCCACAGACTCACACAGAGACCCACAGACTCACACAGAGACCCACAGACTCACACAGAGACCCACAGACTCACACAGAGACCCACAGACTCACACAGAGACCCACAGACTCACACAGAGACCCACAGACTCACACAGAGACCCACGAACTCACACAGAGACCCACAGACTCACACAGAGGACCCACAGACTCACACAGAGACCACACTCACAGAGACCCACAGACTCACACAGAGACCACAGACTCGCACAGAGACCACAGACTCACACAGAGACCCACAGACTCGCACAGAGACCCACAGACTCACACAGAGACCCACAGACTCGCACAGAGACCCACAGACTCACACAGAGACCCACAGACTCACACAGAGACCCACAGACTCAGAGAGACCCACAGACTCACACAGAGACCCACAGACTCACACAGAGACCCACAGACTCACACAGAGACCCACAGACTCACAGAGACCCACAGACTCACACAGAGACCCACAGACACACAGAGACCCACAGACTCACACAGAGACCCACAGACTCACACAGAGACCCACAGACTCACACAGAGACCCACAGACTCACACAGAGACCCACAGACTCGCACAGAGACCCACAGACTCACACAGAGACCCACAGACTCACACAGAGACCCACAGACTCACACAGAGACCCACAGACTCACACAGAGACCCACAGACTCACACAGAGACCCACAGACTCCACAGAGACCCACAACTCACGTAGGACCCACAGACTCACAGAGACCACAGACTCACACGAGACCCACAGACTCACACAGAGACCCACAGACTCACACAGAGACCCACATACTCACAGAGACCCACAGACTCACACAGAGACCCACAGACTCACAGAGACCCACAGACTCACACAGAGACCCACAGACTCAGAGACCCACAGACTCACACAGAGACCCACAGACTCACAGAGACCCACAGACTCACACAGAGACCCACATACTCGCACGAGACCCACAGACTCGCACAGAGACCCACAGACTCACACGAGACCCACAGACTCACACAGAGACCCACAGACTCACACAGAGACCACATACTCGCACGTAGACCCACAGACTCACAGAGACCACAGCGCACGAGACCCACAGACTCACACAGAGACCCACAGACTCACACGAGACCCACAGACTCACACAGAGACCCAAGACCACATGAATCGCCAGAGACTCCACAGACTCACACAGAGACCCACAGACTCACACAGAGACCCCAGACTCAAAAAGAGACCAAAGACTCACACAGAGAACCACAGACTCACACAGAGACCCACAGACTCACACAGAGACCCACAGAACTCACACAGAGACCCATAGATGTGCCCTCACGGTCCCCCCCCCCAACATTGTGACCTTAGGTTCCTCTTCCGCTTGGTCGCCAGACGCGCTGAGACTCACCAGGCCAAAGTGAGCCATGGGTCTGATTTCCAGTTTCAGGGTCCTCTCTTCTCCCTCCGTTCCCTGCACAGGCAAAAGGCGGCGATGATGTTTTCGGCGAGCGCCTCTCAAGCCGGCAGCGGCCCGAGGTCGCAAACGGGTTTTGATTCCTTACCCGTACCCATACCCGGCCGCACCAGGGTCGCAAACGGGTACCCGTACCCGGCCGTACCCGTACCCTACCCGTACCCAGCCGTGTGTACGTGTGTATATGTGTACATGTGTACGTGCGTGTGTGCGTACGTGTGTACACGTCTACGTGTGTACGTGTGTGCGTACGTGTGTACGTGTGCGTACGTGTGTACGTGCGTGTGTGTGCGTACGTGTGTACGTGCGTATGTGTGCGTACGTGCGTACGTGCGTGTGTGCGTTCACCTTCTCCGTGGTGGTGGGTGCCCGGTTGTCGTTGGTGAGGAAGCTGTGGTTGCCGCGCCCCCCGACCCCCCCCCGCGCCACCACCACCTCCTCGCCCTGCTCGCTGAGGTCGGCCACCAAGGAGCCCGCCTCACGTACCACCGTGCCCACCGGCACCTACACACGGGCAAAGGTCACCCGCGTAGCCCACGCACGCCGTCGGGGCAAGTGCCGTTGGCGAGCGGCACCCAAGATCGGGGCCGTGTGGCCAGAACCGCACCCGGGGGGGCGACACGTGTTGACCGAGCGGCACTCGCTTTGAGGCTGAGTCGACCTAGGGCAAGCCCAAAGCTGTTCAGATGTTGTTGGCGGGAACTGAACTAGGGTCACCGGTGTTCGTGGAGCAGTGCGCTAATCACTGCACCAGCGCTCCCCCCGCCCCCGTACACTCGTGCACAACGACAACCGCCATTCGTCACTAAGTGGCGGTGACGTCACCACGGCGCTTGTGCCAGGCTAGGTGCACTTTGAGGCCACGTGAAGTGTCGAACGCCCGCTGGCAGGAGGTCACGGGGCAGACCCAGGTGCCACGGGTCGACTGACTGAGATGACTAAGATGACTGGCTGATGCACCACCTGTGCCCCCTACTGTGCCAAACACACACTACGAGACACACGCGACACAGACAGACGACAGAAACAAACACACACAAAGACAAACACACACTACGAGACACACACAGACAGACAGAAACACACACACACACATAGACACACACTACGAGACACACACACAGACACACAGACAGAAACACACACACAAAGACAAACACACACTACGAGACACACACAGACAGAAACACACACACACATAGACACACACTACGAGACACACACACACACAGACAGAAACACACACACACATAGACACACACTACGAAACACACACACAGACAGACAGAAACACACACACACACATAGACACACACTACGAGACACACACACAGACAGACAGAAACACACACACACATAGACACACACTACGAAACACACACACAGACAGAGAGAAACACACACACACAGACAAACACACACTACGAGACACACACACACAGACAGACAAAAACACACACACACTACGAGACACACACAGACACAGACAGACAGAAACACACAGACAGACAGACAGAAACACACACACACATAAACACCACACTACGAGACACACACACAGACAGACAGAAACACACACACACACAGACAGACAGACAGAAACACACACACACACACACAGACAGACAGAAACACACACACACAGACGCGCTGAGAGACGCACGCCAGACAGGCACGGCAGACACAGACACACACTACAAGACACACACACACAGACAGAAACACACACACACACAGACACACCCTACGAGACACACACACGCGACACAGACAGAAAGACACACAGACAGACAGAAACACACACACACATAGACACACCCTACGAGACACACACACACAAACAGACAGAAACACACACACATAGACACACCCTACGAGACACACACAGACAGACAGAAACACACACACACAGACAGACAGAAACACACACACATAGACACACCCTACGAGACACAGACACAGACAAACGACAGAAACACACACACAGACAAACAGACAGACAGAAACACACACACACACACAGACAGAAACACACACTCACACATAGACACACCCTACGAGACACACACACACAAACACAGACAGACAGACAGAAACACACACACAGACGGACGCGCTGAGAGACGCACGCCAGCCAGACGCACAGCACACACAGACAGACAGAAACACACACACACAAACAGACAGAAACACACACACAAACAGACAGAAACACACACACACAAAGAGACAGAAACACACACACACAGACAGACAGACAGAAACACACACACACAGACAGACAGAAACACGCACACATAGACACACCCTACGAGACACACACACAAACAGACAGAAACACACACACACACAGACAAACAGACAGAAACACACACACACAGACAGACAGAAACACACACACAGACAGACAGACAGAAACACACACACACACAGACAGACAGAAACACACACACAGACAGACAGACAGAAACACACACACACAGACGGACGCGCTGAGAGACGCACGCCAGCCAGAGGCACGGCACACACAGACGTACACTACGAGACACACACACACAGACAGACAGACAGAAACACACACACACACACAGACAGAAACACACACACAGACAGACAGACAGAAACACACACACACAGACAGACAGAAACACACACACAGACAGACAGACAGAAACACACACACACACAGACAGACGCGCTGAGAGACGCACGCCAGCCAGAGGCACGGCACACACAGACGTACGTGGAGGAATTTGTCTTTGCCGTTGCGTCCGAAGCATTTGTCCGAGCCACCCGAAGTCCCATCGTGTCCGCGGTAGAGACGGGACACCCCAGACAGGGAGCGAACCATTCTGTCCGCTGGTACAAAGACAAAGATCCCCCGTGTAGCCTTAACAGACTGTCGGGGCAAGTGCTGTTAGCGAGCATCTGTGAAGGCCGGCACGGCACACGAGGGGGTGGGTGGCCAGCACCACGCTCGGCCGCCTTTGTCTCCCCAGCGGCGATGTTTACTACACACCGCACCAGGTACTCATTTGAGGCTGAGTCGACCTAGGGGAGGTCCCGGACCGGTTCAGATAATCGTCACTGGTGTTGGCCGTGAGCGGGAATCAAACCCGGGTTGCCGGGTTCATAGCGCAGCGCGCTAACCGCTAGACTACCGCTCCCCAAATGCAAGAGGACACACGCACACCATCAACAGTTTCACATTTTACTGGGTACAGCCCCACTGGGCTACATGGGTCTTTCTATTACACGCTTTCTATTAACTCACTCTGTCTGTTGTTGTTGTATCCTCAAATCTTGTAAGTCAATTTTAACCCACTTCCCAATGTGGTATGGACTGCAAACTTGGTATACTTATGTCATACTGATGACAATACTATATTATATCATTAAAAACATTTTTTTTAAACATTCTTTTTTTATATGTTATGTTTCGGCTTGGGTCTAATTGTCCACGGTCAACTGACGTTGGCTGTAAATGACCACGTGGCCCCTTACGTTATGGCAAGCCTTGGGGCCACTTCCTGGAGTCGTTTCACCAGACACACATAATCACAACTTTGCGTTAAACTGTACCTCCGATAACAATATGTGCATATTACAGCAGCAGGCGTCAGGGTCGGGATTAAACCCACGACCTCCTGCACTAACATCTCCTAGCCACACAATAAATATTGTTGGGGGCGTGGGAGGGTGAGGAGGTAGGGGGGGGTGGGTGCTTACCGACCATGATGACGTCGCCCCCCCTTCCCCCGTTGCCACCGTCGGGACCCCCAAACTCCTTGCGAGGCTCGCTGTGGAAGGCGCACATCCCGTCGCCCCCGCGGCCCCCCGAGACTTGCACCACTCGCTCGTCCACGAACCAGCGCGCCTGGCAAGGACACAGACAAAGATCCCCCCCCAACGGTGTAGCCTTAACAGACTGTAGGGGCAAGTGCTGTTAGTGGGCATCTATTAAGGTCGGCACGGCACACGAGGGGGTGGGTGGCCAGCACCACGCCCGGCCGCCTTTGTCTCTCCAACGGCGATGATTTCACGCACCGCACCAGGTACTCATTTGAGGCCGAGTCGACCTAGGGGAGGCCCAGGACCGGTTCAGATAATCGTCACTGGTGTTGGCTGTGAGCGGGAATCGAACCCGGATCGCCAGGTTCATAGCGCAAAAAAACTGACACCTTTTTTACAAGGAGTCATGTTTGCATAGACCACAATACCTGCAGTCGTAATGCAAACAAAAAAACCACAACTCTGATAATGTATGCACTGTCCTTGAAGTTGATTGGTCCACACCCGAGACAGCTTTCCTTAGAGCCTAGTCTCACATGGTGTTGGACCAGATGACGCCAAAGCAGAGGTCGCAAACGGGTTTTGATTCCTTACCCGTACCCGGCCGCACCAGGATCGCAAACGGGTACCCATACCCGGCCGGGTAAGGGTAGGGTACGGGTATCGGGTACCTGATTGCGACCTTTGGGATGAAGCCATGTTGCAGGCGCGGGTGGGTTGATTCTAGGAACTTGAATTGTGAGAAGAGACAAGACGTTGGGAAAAGAGTGACAAACAGTTACTCACCAATGACTCACGGTCTACCCGTACCCGTACCTGGCCGGGTACGGGTACGGGTACCCGGTTGCGACCTCTGCTTCATAGCTCATCGGATTCCTCCTCCGGTTGAAATAAATATCCCGATTCCGATTGCAATCTGTATTACCGACCCCCCCGCCCTGCCACGGTCTTGGGACGTTCCTCACCAGCTGCTTCTCCGTCATCTGCCTCCTCTCCCGCCTGTGCCTCTGGCCCCGGGCCTTCGCCGTCTCGCACAGGGCCTTGTGGGGCACGCCGAGGGGGGCGGCACGCAGAGTCAGCAAGGCCCAACCACGGCCCGCCACGGCCGAGAGGCACGGGGAGCACACCCTGGCAGCCATGCGGGGCCCCGGGGTGGCTGCGTGCGTGCGTGCGTGTGTGCGTACTTGGGTCCGTGTGTGCGTGTGTGCGTCCTTGGGTACGTGTGTGAGTGTTTGTGTGCGCGCGTGTGTTTGGAGTGATGTGGTACAGGAGGACGTGGAACTGAGTGGACTTGCCGATGACCGGTACCAGCGGTGTCAAGATCGGCCTCTGTGGAGGAGGCTCGTGAAGGACGCTGCTACTGGGCAGTTGGAGGCAGTCGCCCTCCAGCAACAACGGAGGGCGGAGGAGCGACGCTCACAACAACGAGCGGAGCGCCGGGTTGCTAAAGCGCAAGTTGGTACAGTAGGGGGCACAGGTGGTGCATCAGCCAGTCATCTCGGTCATCTCGGTCAGTCGACCCGTGGCACCTGCTGGGTCTGCCCCGTGACCTCCTGCCAGCGGGCGTTCGACACTTCACATGGCCTCAAGGTGCACATGGCCTGGGAAAAGCGTCGTGGTGACGTCACCGCCACTTAGTGGCGAATGGCGGTTGTTGTTGTTGATTGTGCGTTTGCGTGCGTGTGTGTACTTGTGTACGCGTGCGTACGCGGGTGGGCTTGTCTTTGCACGTGAGCGTGTGCGTACGTGTGTTTGTGCGTCCGTGTGTGTTTGCAGAGAACGTTGGTGCTATCTAACAGCACTTGCTCCTACGGTCTCTTAAGGCTGCACGGTTCAGTGGAGTCAGGGGACGGCGGATGAGTGAAATGCTCCTCCCCCCACCCCACCCCCGATATCCGGATGACTTGAACGCCGACTCCCCGATATCCGGAATCCCTGCGATGCACGGAGTTTTGCTAAAGCCTGCAACGACAACAACACGGCAGACGCGGGAAACATTTGGTTGGCAATCATCGTCGTCACCATCATTCACGATAATCAGGGGCGTTTGGTACGAGAGCCAAGCTGCAATGTTTTGGCTACAATGTTGTGGCCACAATGTTGTGGCCACAATGTTGCGGCTACAATATTGTGGCCACAATGTTGTGTTTTGGCTCTCCAACACGCCGGTGTGCTGTACCAGTAACAAATTGGCACGTTCTGTTTAAGTGGCAAACCTTACTAATTGACTGTGTCGGGTGGTGGCGGGTTTAACGACACGTTTATATTTACGCTATCTAACACGAAAAAACATTTATCATGGATGATATTGGTTACGTGTTAAACTGATCGTCGTCATCATCACGTGGAGATTTAAAGCAGCAGCCAAATAAACGAGTGGCGACAATGATTCTAAATGTGGCGGGGGGGAAACCCTGGAGGACCCGGGGGGAAAATCCACGCACCAAAGGGACGGAGAGAGACACGCAAACTCCAAATATACAGCAGCAGCAGTCAGCGTCGGGATCGAACCCACGACCTCCTGTACACCAGGCGAGGGAGTTAACATCTCCTAGCCACCGTGATGATAATGATGATGACAGAGAGACAATCAAACTCCAAATACACAGCAGTCAGCGTCGGGATCGAACCCACGACCTCCTGTACACCAGGCGAGGGAGTTAACATCTCCTAGCCACCGTGATGATGATGATGAGAGAGAGACACGCAAACTCCAAATATACAGCAGTCACCCACTCACTCACCCACTCACTCACCCACTCACTCACCCACTCACTCACCCACTCACTCACCCACTCACTCACCCACTCACTCACTCACTCACCCACTCACTCACCCACTCACTCACCCACTCACTCACCCACTCACTCACCCACTCACTCACCCACTCACTCACCCACTCACCCACCACTCACTCACCCACCCACTCACTCACCCACCCACTCACTCACCCACCCACTCACTCACCCACTCACTCACTCACCTCACTCACCCCACTCACTCACCCACTCACTCACCCACTCACTCACCCACTCACTCACCCACTCACTCACCCACTCACTCACCCACTCACTCACCCACTCACTCACCCACTCACTCACTCACTCACCCACCCACTCACCCACCCACCCACTCACTTATCCACTCCCCCACTCACTCACCCAACCACTCACCCACTCACTTATCCACTCACGCAACCACTCACCCACTCACCCAACCACTCACTCAACCACCCACTCACTCACCCACCCACCCACTCAACCACTCACCCACCACCAACCCACCCACTCACCCACCCACTCACCCACCCACTCACTCACTCACCCAACCACTCACTCACCCACTCACCCAACCACTCACTCACCCACCAACTCACCCACCCACTCACTCACCCACTCACTCACTCACCCACCCACTCACTCACCCACCCACTCACTCACCCACCCACCCACTCACTCACCCACCCACCCACTCACCCACCCACCCACTCTCACCCACTCACCCACCCACTCACAAGGACGCTGTTTGTCCCTGCGAGGTGGAAGAGTAGACCAAGCACCACTGCGAGAGCCCGAGCGGCCTCTAGCGGAGGAGGACCCAATTCCGCTTGTAGGCCCCAACACACGTGTGCACGGTGGCCTTCAGCATAACAACAAAGTCACAGCGAACGCACAACTCCCACGTGCACATCACGCCTCGACTCGCGCGAGAATAATTGATCTAAATCGCTTCGATAATGAACAACCACAACGACTGATAATGATAATCATCATCTTCACCATCACATCACCTTCACGTGCCAACCGGGAACGGCTTGCGACGGATGGGTGGGAAAGTCGTAGGGCGAGAATCGATTACCGATTCGCTTGAGGAAAAGTGGGCTCCGGAATCGATTATCGATTCCAACTTCTGTGTGAGTCTCAATGGGTCTCTGTGTGAGTGAGTATATGGGTCTCTGTGTGAGTGAGTATATGGGTCTCTGTGTGAGTGAATATATGGGTCTCTGTGTGAGTGAGTCTATGGGTCTCTGTGTGATGAGTCTATAGGTCTCTGTGTAAGTCTATGGGTCTCTGTGTGAGTGAATATATGGGTCTCTGTGTGAGTGAGTCTATGGGTCTCTGTGTGATGAGTCTATGGGTCTCTGTGTAAGTCTATGGGTCTCTGTGTGAGTGAATCTATGGGTTTTTTGTGTGAGTGAGTCTATGGGTCTCTGTGTGATGAGTCTATTGGTCTCTGTGCGATGAGTTTATGGGTCTCTGTGTGATGAGTCTATGGGTCTCTGTGTGATGAGTCTGTGGGTCTCTGTGTGAGTGAGTCTATGGGTCTCTGTGTGCGTGAGTATATGAGTCTCTGTGTGAGTATATGGGTCTCTGTGTGATGAGTCTATGGGTCTCTGTGTGAGTGAGTCTATGAGTCTCTGTGTGAGTGAGTCTATGGATCTCTGTGTGATGAGTCTATGGGTCTCTGTGTGAGTGAGTCTATGGGTCTCTGTGTGATGAGTCTATGGGTCTCTGTTTGAGTGAGCCTATGGGTCTCTGTGTGAGTGAGTATATGGGTCTCTGTGTGAGTCTATGGGTCTCTGTTTGAGTGAGTCTATGGGTCTCTGTGTGAGTCTATGGGTCTCTGTGAGAGTCTATGGGTCTCTGTTTGAGTGAGCCTATGGGTCTCTGTGTGAGTCTATCCTCAAACACCCAGTCGTTCGTAAAACTCGAAGGCGGTGTAGTACTATAGTAATAGAGCAAGTGCAGAATCGCTGAACCGGATTTGATAGCTCGCAAGCATTTAGCGCGGGGGGCCCTTGAAAGTGCGGGGCCCGTAGCTACATTTATAGCTACTACACGTGTAGCAGCTGCTACATAAGCGTCGTAGCTGCACGTGTATTCGCTGCACGTGTATTCGCTGCTACACGTGCAGCTACTACTTATGCAGCTACTACATATGCAGCTACTACTTATGCAGCTACTACTTATGCAGCTACTACTTATGCAGCTACTACTTATGAAGCTACTACTTATGCAGCTACTACTTATGAAGCTACTACTTATGCAGCTACTTGTGCTGCAAGGATCATACGGAACTGCCCCTATTGTACTCTTTGTTTTTTTCGATAAAGTCACGTAGGTAAAAAAGTAAAATAAATGAAAACAATTCAATTAAATCACGTTTGGGAGGCATTATTTAATTTCATTTTTTTTCCTACGTGACTTTACCGAAAAAAAACAAAGAGTTTGAATCCCTGCAGTCACGAAAGCTTCATATCTAGAATTAATGCCCCTATTGTGTTTATTGTTGTTATTGTTGTTGTTGTGGCCTGTGCCCTATTACTGCCGCACATCGGCGATACAAGAACCTTCCGCGCCACCCACTCAGCAATTCCCCACAGCGGCACCGCCTGGCGGCCACTCCGCGTGGGCAACGTCGTGGTCCTCGTTCTCTTCTTGCAGGGACTCACTACACTTGGAGCGGCCGCTGGTTTTGACTGCGCGATTATCCGGCTGCAAAGAGTTCAATCTGCCACCACCAACAACCACAACAACCGTCAACCGCCACCACCAACCGCCACAACCAACAACAACCGCCACCACCAACAACAACAACAACCACCACCAACAACACCAACCGCCACCACCACCACCAGCAACCACCACCACCAACAACACCAACTACCACCACCAACAACACCAACCGCCACCAACAACACCAACCACCAACACCAACCACCACCAACAACCACCACCAACAACCACCACCAACCACCACAAAGCCAACAAGCCCAGCCATGACGGCCCGATACGACCGCGCCATCACCGTCTTCTCGCCCGACGGCCACCTCTTCCAGGTGGAATACGCCCAGGAAGCCGTGAAGAAGGGCTCCACGGCGGTACGTATCCCTCTTGCTCTTCCATTAGAACGATAACCGAGATGTTTGTGTGGTTCCTTAAAGTTTTGTTAATTCATTCAGACGGAGTGGACGTTTGCGGCCTATGCTCGGGCCTACTCGAAGCCCACGGCCTTGCCTAGAACCCGCGCCGTCGGTGGCCGTTGAGCGGCCGGGCGCGGCTTCTAGGCGAGGGTCGGTCCCGGTTTTTTTTTTGCATTGTCATGTGGCCGAACGCTTAACAATGATAAATGTTTTTAAAGTAAAAATTTGCTTTCCTCGTGCCGATGAAAGTTAACGCGCGGCTCACTCTGCCTTTTGTAAGATATAACGACGGCGCACTCGCGAAATATTAAATTCTGCCCATTCAACTTGCGGGCCATGCGGCCCAAGACACGGGCACACACGGGGTGGTCATTCGGCAGTGGATTTGGCAAGAGGGCTTTACGTTATTGTTGTTATTATAGTTATTATAGTTATTGTTTATATACTTGCAGTCCTGTGGACTTACATAGAGATCCATAAACATCCATAGACTCGCATAGAGTGACTTTACCATAGACTCGCATAGAGACTCATTTAGATACCCATTGATTCGTATAGCGACCCATAGACTCGTATGGAGACTAAATCATAGACTCGCATAGATACTGATTTAGATACCCATAGTTTCGCATAGTTTTAGGTATAACCCTGTGAGCCATGCGGCTCTTGACTCGGGTGCAACCGCAACAAAAGAAAAAGATGAACAAGAAACATCTTAAAGCTACTACACGCAACAGAAAAATCCTGGAAAAAACAGCAACAGTCTTCTAGAAAAAAACAGCGTTTCAACGCTGTGTGCTAATATCCCAGTGGGATGCAAGTCAAACAATAACATCCATAAGACAATGTAGATTAAAGTTATCAGGCTAACTCTGTACTACAACAAACAAACACGGCTAAACCAAAACGTTTTCAAAATCACCAATATAAAGCTATGAAAACAATGTAACAGCGATCATAGGAACTGTGATTCAAATTCAACAATAAACGATATACATAACACGTATGACCAAACTTTGCAGGCATGGTTGGCAGCATGAGTCACTCCATAACAGCAGGAGTATAAGTAGCAGAATACAAACTTTTCAATACACCTTTAGAGACCCGTAGACTCACATAGATACCCATAGGCTCGCATATAGAGGCTATGCCACAGACTTGCATAGAGACTCATTTTAGATACCCATAGATTCGCATAGCGACCCATAGACTCGTATGGAGACTATACCATAGACTGACGTACAGATTTGCTTAGAGACCCATGGACTCGCATAGAGACTCATTTAGAGAACTATAGAATCGCCGAGTTACCCATAGACTCGTATGGAGACCATACCATAGACTCTTACAGAGACTCATTTAGATACCCATAGACTCGCATACTCATTTAGATACCCATGGATTCGCCTAGACACACATTAACTCGCATCGAGACCGTGTCATTAATATTGCCACTGAATTGCCAATTAAAATATCGGGGCGGCTTAGAAGGGGGGAGCTTGGATCGTGTCTGAATGGGGAAGTGTTGTGCACACAACAGGTGCTATAGGCCGCCGTGTGCCTACCTTGTAGGCAGTACAGATTGTTGTACAGTACTTCTATGCTCGCGCGTCCTCAATAGCTCCCCGCATTCAAACAAGCAGCATTGACCAGCGCGGTGAAGTATGGTCATTCCCACCCCCCCCCCCCCGCAAAACTTACATTATTTCACTCGTTTCTAGATTTTATCTCATGATCACAAAACCTCCTTAAATTAACAAAGATTCCCTCGTAGACATAATAGACTGTTGAGGCAAGTGTTGTTAGCGAGCAGCACCTATGATGGCCGACACAGAACACGAGAGGGGTGGGTGGCCAGCACCACGCCTGACCGCCTTTGTCTCCCCAGTGGCGATGTTTACTACACACCGCACCAGGTACTCATTTGAGACTGAGTAGACCTAGGTGAGACCCATCATCACTGGTGGTGGCCGTGGGCGTGAATCGAACTCGGGTCCCCGGGTTCGTAGCGCTAACCGCTACACCACCGCTCCAAACACACGCACACTCGAATACAAAGGCAAATACAGTATCAGCTTCGTAACCATTAACAGACAGTTGGGGCATTTCTACTCGCGAGCACTGGGTGGGTGGGTGGCAGAGGTCGCAAACGGGGTTTGATTCCTTACCCGTACCCGGCCGCACTAGGGTAACAAACGGGTACCCGTACCCGTACCCGGCCGGGTATGGGTACCCGTTCCCTACCCGTACCCTACCCGAAATGAGTGACAAACGGTGACTCACCAGTGACTCACGGCCTACCCGTACCCGGCAGCACCAGGGTCGCAAACGGGTACCCGTACCCGGCCGGGTACTGGTAGCCAGGTATCGGGTAGGGTACGGGTATCGGGTACCCGGTTGCGACCTCTGGTGGGTGGGTTGGTGGGTGGGGTGTGTGCGGTGTGGCCAATGCCCGTGATAACCCGTTCACCTGCGTTTCCTACCTGTGCTCCCTCCGGCTGTCCCAACCCTAGGTGGGCATCCGAGGGCTGGACATCGTGGTGCTGGCCGTTGAGAAGAAGTCTGTGGCCAAGCTCCAGGAGGAGAGGACAGTCCGCAAGATCTGTGCTCTCGATGACCACGTCTGCATGGCCTTCGCCGGTGCGGAGGGGGGTCAGAGGGACATGTCGGAGGGGGGTGGGGGGCAGAGGGAGATGTCGGAGGAGGGTGGGGGCGGTGGTGGGGGGCAGGCAGGTGGCAGCGGTTGCTCTAGTGGAGGTGGAAAATGTTGGGGCCCGGGAGAGGGTGGGGGCAGTATAGTAGTAGGTTTTTACCCTTTTAAACTGTCCAACACCAATGGGGACTAGGCTCTAAAGAAAGCCGACTAGGCTCTAAAGAAAGCCGTCTCGGGTGTGGACCAATCAACTTCAAGGACAGTGCATATTATTATCATTATCAGAGTTGCTTCTTTTTGTTTGCTTTTTTGACTACTTGTGTTGTGGTTATTGCAAACATGATGCCTTGAATAAAGGTGTCAGTTTTGTACCAGTTTAAAAGGGTAAAAACCTACTACTATATTTTGCCACTGGTAAAAGAGGTCTCATAGTGAGGGTGGGGGCAGTCGTGGAGTGCAATGTTAACTACCTCGCCTGGTATACAGGAGGTTGTGGGTTCGATCCCAGGCTTGACTGATACCTTTCTATCTGGCAACAAAACTGACACCTTTTTTACAAGGAGTCATGTTTGCATAAACCACAATACCTGCTCCTTTTGGCGTCATCTGGTCCAACCCATGTGAGACTAGGCTCTAAGGAAAGCTGTCTCGGGTGTGGACCAATCAACTTCAAGGACAGTGCATACATTATCAGAGATATGTTTTTTGTTTGCATTACGGCTGCAGGTATTGTGGTCTATGCAAAAAAAGGTGTCAGTTTTGTTGCCAGATAGAAGGGTAAAAAAACAATTATCAAAGTTATTGCACTTAATTTTTATTCTTCCGGTCTCCATTCCGATGACGCACACGCACGTGGACATATATAGCAGTCAAATACTCTTAAACGCACATTTATAAATATGGAGGGAAATACCGGAGAACCCAGAGAAAAATCCACAGGACCACGGGAAGACAGACCAGGCAAGCTCCAAATACACATGACGTACGCGTACGTCATCGGAAGGCAGACTGATGCCGTGCAAGTACGCACGGGACAGGAAAACTTAAGGCTGAAAGCGTCAACGCATGGAACTCGTTCTTGGTCTGTCCGTGCGTCCGTGCCACAGGGTTGACGGCAGATGCGCGGATCGTGATCAACCGTGCGCGCGTCGAGTGCCAGAGCCACAAGCTGACGGTGGAGGACCCCGTCACGGTGGAGTACATCACGCGCTACATCGCGGGCCTCAAGCAGGTAGAATGCGATGTTTCGCTTTGCGCCCGGGCTCGATGGACCCTCCGTGAGACCCGCTCCAGGATATTTGGCCTGTTAAAAACTAGAAACGAAAAGCTGTTCTGGATTTTAGCAGGTAAGGCCCACTGAGCTATGTGGTCTCTTTTTAAATCCTTTATATTAAGTTCGCTTGCTTGCTTGCTTGCGCGCTTACGACCGTGCAAATCTTTCGTCCTCAGGTGAAGAACAGGTCTGTCGGGGAGACAGACCTGTTCTTCACCTGAGGACGGCTGCTTGCGTTGTGGCCGAAACGTCGTGAGAATTATTTTATTATGTTTTATTTTCATTATTTTATTATTTCCCTTCTACGTGACTTTACCGAAAGAACCAAGAAGATGCAAGTATTGTGCTTAATGTAAGCATGATTCCTTGCAAAAGGTGTCAGTTTTTGTTGCCAGAAAAAAGGGGAAAAACCCCTATTAGTATAAATAAGGTAGTTAACATCTCACCACCCACTCTTTACCCCACCACACGTGACCTGGTGGAACACCCACGTTCCTCGAAATAAACCGTCGATGCCGCCCCCCTCCCCAACACCCCTCCTCCTCCCCTGTCAATGTCTCCCCCCCCCCCCCCCAGCGCTACACACAAAGCAATGGGCGTCGTCCGTTTGGTATCTCGTCTCTGCTCGTGGGGTTCGATCAAGACGGGACTCCCCGACTCTACCAGACCGACCCGTCCGGCACCTATCACGCGTGGAAGGTCTCGTGCGCACACCGATACCGACACTCGGCGACAACGCCAGGCCACGCCACGCCAGGTGCACCTTGAGGGCACCGCGCTAAGCGGTTGACGGAAGGCTCGCTCGCTGACGCAGGAGGTCACGCACAAAGACAATTAAGGTTTTAAAAATCTGGTCCCAATGACAAAGATGCTTCGTATAGCCTTAACAGGCTGTCGGGGCAAGTGCTGTTGGCGAGCACTTTTGTTGAAGGCCGGAACGGCACACGAGGGGGTGGGTGGCCAGCACCACGCCCGGCCGCCTTTGTCTCTCGCCCAGTAGCGATGTTTACTGCACACAGCGCTAGGTACTCGCTTAAGGCCGAGTCGACCTAGTGGAGGCACAGGACTGGTTCTGAGCATCGTTAATGGTGTTGGCCGTGAGCGGGAATCGAATGCAGGTCGTCGGGTTTCGTCACACAGCAGCGCGCTAACCGCTACACTACCGCTAACTACTACACTACCGCACGCATGTATATGACCAAGATCAAAGTCCCCCATGTAGCTCCTAACAGGCTGTTGGGGCAAGTGCTCTTGACGAGCACCTGTAAAGGCCGGCACGGCACGTGAAAGCTGTGGGTGGCCAGCACCACGCCCCGCCGCCTTTGTCTCTTCCCCAGTGCCGATGTTAGTACACCGCCGCTCCAGATACTCGCGTGATGCCGAGTCGACCCAGACGAAGCCACGGATCGCTTCAGATATTCATCACTGCGGGTTGGCCGGGTTGTGGAGTGCAGCGTGCCACTAACTAGCTACTTAATTAACTTTTTTATAATTTTACCATGTAAGGCCCACTCGGCTGTATAGGTATTTTTCGGAAGCGACCTGGCTCTCAGAAATGAGAGCTCAAGGAAGTGGCTTGTCGCGTGGAAATTTACGGCAGACAAATATCCTCAACGCGTGGCGACGTTGATTCAAAATGTGGCGGGAAAAACTGGAGGACCCGGAGAGAAATCCACGCGACCACGGGGAGAGAGAGAGACATGGAAACTCCAAATATACAGCAGCAGGCGTCGTCAGGATCGGGATCGAACCCACGACCTGCTCCACAACAAGGGAGGGAGTTAACATCTCCTAGCCACCGTGATGATGATGATGATGAGAGAGACAGCAAACTGTAAATATACAGCAGCAGGCGTCAGGGTCGGGATCGAACCCACGACCTCCTGCATATCAGGCGAGGTAGTTAACATCTCCTAGCCACCACGGCGCACCACACACACACGTACAGCAGCACGGCTCCCATCGTGCCTTTGCGCGTACGTCGGCGCGACCACCCCATCGCACGGGGGGAGGGAGGGGGGGGGGGCAATGTGCTCGGCACGGTGTACGTGACGCCGACGATTTGCAACGAGGTCAAAACCGCCGGCGTTGTCCATCCCCCCCCACCACCGCTTGCAGGCGAACGCCATCGGCCGCAGCGCCAAGACAGTGCGCGAGTTCCTGGAAAAGAACTACACGGAGGAGGCGATCGCTACGGACGCGCAGGCCATCAAGCTCGCCATCCGCGCCCTGCTGGAGGCACGGGGGACGCACGGGGAGACACGGGGGGGGGGGGGGGGCGGGGGGGGCACGGGACGTACGTAGCCAACCGTGCTAATCGGAGGTGCCGGAGGACACGGGGAGGACACGGGGAGGACACACGGGGAGGGGGGCACGAAGGGGACACGTGGGACACGTGGGGACACGGGGTGGGATACGGGGGCATGCGGGGACACACAGAGACACACCGGGGGAGACGCGGAGAGATGTGACACACGGGGAGACACCGGGACACGCAGAGGGCACAGGAACACTTGCGGGGACACGCAGGGGAGACGTGAGGATGCCTGGGCGGGGGATACGAGGTGTGGGGTTGTTGTGATGATGATGTGGGATTGTTGTGATGACGATGATGGTGAGCTGTGGAGTTGTGATGATGATGATGTGGGGTTGTTGTGATGATGATGTGGGATTGTTGTGATAATGACGATGTGTGGGGTTGTGATGATGATGTGGGGTTGTTGTGATGACGATGTGTGGGATTGTGCGTCTCAGGTGGTGCAGTCTGGGGGTAAGAACATCGAGCTCGCTGTCATGCAGAGAAACAAGCATCTCAAGGTACAGGAGCTGGACATTGTGTTCCAGTACAGTAAACTCATGATAACCTCGGTGGTGGTGGGTGGGGTGGTGGTGGGTGGGGTGGTGGGTGGGGTGGTGGGTGGGGTGGTGGTGGGTGGGGTGGTGGGTGGGGGTGGTGGGTGGGGGTGGTGGGTGGGGGTGGTGGGTGGGGGTGGTGGGTGGGGGTGGTGGGTGGGGGTGGTGGGGGGTGGTGGGGGGTGGTGGTGAGGTGGTGGGGTGGGGTGGTGGTGGGTGGGGTGGTGGGTGGGGTGGTGGGTGGGGGTGGTGGGTGGGGTGGTGGGGTGGTGGTGGATGGGCGGTGGTGGGTGGGGTGGTGGTGGATGGGCGGTGGTGGGTGGCGGAGGTGGGTGGGGTGGTGGGTGGGGTGGTGGTGAGTGGGGTTGTGGTTGGTCATCAGTGCAGGAGTGGTTGGTGGTGGGTTAACCCTTAAATCCGCGAATATTCAACCCTTCTTCTTGGTTTCGTAGAAGGGAAATAATATAATAATAATAAAAATTAAACATAAAATAATTTTCACGACGTTTCGGCTACAATGCAAGCAGCCCGTCCTCAGGTGAAGAACAGGTCTATCAGGAAGACAGCGTCTGAATGCCACACTCCATCCCAAACCGTGCCACACTCCCAAACCGTGCCACGCTCCCTCCCAAACCGTGCCACGCTCCCTCCCAAACCGTGCCACACTCCCAAACCGTGCCACACTCCCAAACCGTGCCACGCTCCCTCCCAAACTGTGCCACACTCCCAAACCGTGCCACACTCTCTCCCAGACCGTGCCACACTCCCTCCCAAACCGTGCCACACTCCCAAACCGTGCCACACTCTCTCCCAGACCGTGCCACACTCCCTCCCAAACCGTTCCACACTACCAAACCGTGCCACGCTCCCTCCCAAACCGTTCCACACTACCAAACCGTGCCACACTCTCTCCCAGACCGTGCCACGCTCCCTCCCAAACCGTGCCACACTCCCAAATCGTGCCACACTCTCTCCCAGACCGTGCCACACTCCCTCCCAAACCGTGCCACGCTCCCTCCCAAACTGTGCCACACTCCCAAACCGTGCCACACTCTCTCCCAGACCGTGCCACACTCCCTCCCAAACCGTGCCACACTCCCAAACCGTGCCACACTCTCTCCCAAACCGTGCCACACTCCCTCCCAAACCATGCCACACTCCCAAACCGTGCCACGCTCCCTCCCAAACCGTGCCACGCTCCCTCCCAAACCGTGCCACACTCCCTCCTGGTTGACCTTGCGGGAGCCTCGGTGCGTCTGCCAACCTGAAGACGTGTACCGGTGAAGTTATTGTATTTTAGTTTCTCTTCCGATTCTCAGAGCCTAGGAGGGAAACACGGTGTGCATGCTGGACTTGATGATGACGGTGCCGCTGACGATGCCGCCTTGCCCCGTTGCAGATTCTGGAGGCGGAGGAGATCGAGGTGTACGTGAGCGAGATCGAGAAGGAGAAGGAGGAAGAAGCGGAGAAGAAGAAGCAGAAGAAGTCCTCGACTTAGAATGACGGACGCGCTCACGCACACACGTACACACACGCACACACGTACACACACACACGCACACACGTACGCAGACGCGCACACGTACACACGTACACACACACGTACACACGTACACACACGCAGACGCGCACACGTACACACACACAGACGCACGCACGCGCACACGCGCAGACGTGCACACGTACACACTTACACACTTACACACACGCACACACGTACACACGTAGACGCGCACACGTACACACACACAGACGCGTACACGTAGACACGCACACAGACACGCACACAGACACGCACACAGACGCAAACGCAGACGCAGACACACAAACAAAGATGCACACATACTCGCACAAATACTCGCACAAATGCACACGCAGACAGACAACACACACAGGACATTTTTAGACCCAGACAATGCACACACGTACACGCATAGACACACAGATAACAAAGACAAAGATGCCCCGTATCGGCTTCAGAGAATGTTGGCGCAAATAGTACCAGCGAGCGCCTCTATGAAGGCCGGCACGGCACACGAGGGGGTGGGTGGCCAGCACCACGCCCGGCCGCCTTTGTCTCCCCAGTGGCGACGCTTACCACTACGCACCGCACCAGGTACTCGATTGAGTCGACCTAGGGGAGGCCCAGGACCAGTTCGGATAATCGTCACCGGCGTCGTCCGTGAGCGGGAACCGAAGCTCGGATCCGTAGCGCGATCGCGCTCACCGCTGTGCCACCGCTCCCCACACAACACACGCACGTCAACAATGCACACGCACACGACAACAGTACGCACACGCGCACTCGTGTCTGTGCGCGCGCCCACATACAGACCCTAAAGTTCACGTCGCGTGCACGTTTGCCCCCCCTCTACTGGCCCTCCCCCCCCCCGCTGCCCCCCCCCCGCCCCCCACTTGAACGAGTTGAGGATTGAGCGTCAGAGTTCTTTTGTAACTTGGGCTTCTAATAAACTCGGGCTGGCGTTCATGCGGCGGTGTGTGTGCGTGTGTGTAACCCCGTGCGTGTGTGTGACCCAGACAGCTGCCTGCCGAGTTGCACACTCGGTACACGTGATACACACGCAGTACACGCAGTACACACTACATACGCAGTACACACTACACACAGTACACACAGTACACACAAACAGTACACAGTACACACGCAGTACACACAATACACGCAGTACACACTACACGCAGTACACACAGTACACACAAACAGTACACAGTATACAAACAGTACACAGTATACACGCAGTACACACTACTCACGCAGTACGTAGTACACACGCAGTACACACAGTACAAAGTACACACGCAGTACGTAGAACAACACAGTACACACGCAGTACATAGTACAGTACACGCAGTGCACACGCAGTACACAGTACACACACCGTACACACGCAGTATACACACAGTACACACGCAGTACACAGTACACACGCAGTATACACACAGTACACACCGTACACACGCAGTACACACACAGTACACACGGTAGCGAGACTTGTGGAGTAATCCTGCTGTTTCGCTCCTTCAGCAAGAGTGGTGGTGGTGGTGGTGGGATGAGTGAATGCGTGTCCGTGACGATGGGTATCCATTGCCGGTTGGGTCAAATAGCCCAAGTCTGGCTGTCGCCTGATGAAGCTGGTTGTAATTACCGGTGAAACGTCGAACTCAGATTGTAAATGTTGTGGCTTGGCTCTCCAACATACAACCGGTGTGGTGTACTAGTATACTACACTATACACTACACTATACACTACACTACTATACACTATACACTACTATACATTACACTATACACTACACTATACTACTATATACTACACTATAGACTACACTACTATACACTCCACTGTACACTATACACTACTATACACTACACTATACACTACTATACACTATCCACTAAACTATACACTACTATACACTACATTACTATACACGACACACTACACTACTATACACTACACTTATATACTGCACTATACACTACTATATACTACACACTACTATACACTACACTACTATACACTACACTACTATTCACTACACACTAGTGCTGTACTAGTGACGAATTGGCCACGTGCTGTTTTACGTGACAACCCTCACTATTCGGCTGTGTCGGGTGGTGGCGGGTGTTAACGTTACCGGGCCCGGCCACCAGATGGTGGACGCGGCGTTCATGCAGTGGACTGCACAGAGAGAGAGAGACACGTGAACTCCAAATACACAGCAGCAGGCGTCGTCAAGGTCTGGATAGAGCCCACGCCCTCCTCCATACCAGGCGAGGTAGTTAACATCTAGCCACCGTGATGATGAGAGAGAGAGACACGCAAACTACAAATATACAGCAGCAGGCGTCTTCAGGGTCGGGATCGAACCCACCACCTCCTGTACACCAGGCGAGGTAGTTAAAATCTCCTAGCCACCGTGATGATGATGATGAGCGAGACACGCAAACTCCAAATATACAGCAGCAGGCATCGTCAGGGTCGGGATCGAACCCACGACCTCCTGCACACCAGGCGAGGTAGTTAACATCTCCTAGCCACCGTGATGATGATGATGAGCGAGACACGCAAACTCCAAATATACAGCAGCAGGCATCGTCAGGGTCTGGATCGAACCCACGACTTCCTGCACACCAGGCGAGGTAGTTAACATCTCCTGGCCACCGTGGCGTTCAAGGTCCACATACACACCCACAAACTCTGACAGGCGACATTCTGTCACGGGACCATTTACCAGACTCGTGAGCGAGCACATGTGAAGGGCAGAAGCGGTCACGCGAGTGGGTGGGTGGCCGTCGCCATGACCCGGCCGCCTTTGTCTCCCTAACGGCGGCGATTACACACCGCACCAGGTACTCGTTTGAGAGAGATATAGGAAGATGAGCACGTTGCATTCAGGAATTATTTATCTCCATCCAGCAGTGGATATACCATGGTGGTAGTGATTACACTGAGGAACACGTGGGGTAGAGACATCACCAACATCACATTGATCACCCAGCAGTGGATAGACCATGGTAATGGTGATTACACTGAGGAACACGTGGGGTAGAGACATCACCAACACCACATTGATCATCCAGCAGTGGATATACCATGGTGATGGTGATTACACTGAGGAACACGCAGGGTAGATACATCACCAACACCACATTGATCACCCAGTAGTGGATATACCATGGTGGTGGTGATTACACTGAGGATCAAGTGGGGTAGAGACGTCACCACCATCACATTGATCACCCAGTAGTGGATATACCATGGTGATGGTGATTGCACTGAGGAGCACGTGGGGTAGAGACGTCACCACCATCACATTGATCACCCAGTAGTGGATATACCATGGTGATGGTGATTGCACTGAGGAGCACGTGGGGTAGAGGCGTCACCACCATCACATTGATCACCCAGTAGTGGATATACCATGGTGATGGTGATTGCACTGAGGAGCACGTGGGGTAGAGGCGTCACCACCATCACATTGATCACCCAGTAGTGGATATACCATGGTGATGGTGATTGCACTGAGGAGCACGTGGGGTAGAGGCGTCACCACCATCACATTGATCACCCAGTAGTGGATATACCATGGTGATGGTGATTGCACTGAGGAGCACGTGGGGTAGAGGCGTCACCACCATCCACAGCGCTGAGAGGAGTGGGACCTGGGCAGGACGTCGTCACGGCCAGAAAGTGACGATGATGACGATGGCGATGATGATGGTGATGATGATGGCGATTACCATGATGATGATGACGACGATGAGCATGATGATGATGATGACGATTACCATGATGATGACGATGACCAAGATGATGACCATGATGATGATGACGATGATTATGACCATGATGATGATGATGATGACGATTACCATGATGATGACCATGATGATGATGATGATGACGATTACCATGATGATGACGATGACCAAGATGATGACCATGATGATGATGACGATGATGATGACCATGATGATGACGATGACCATGATGATGATGACGACGATGATGGTGATGATGGCGATGGTGATGACGATGACCATGATGATGACGATGATGATGATGACGATGATGATGATGATGACGATGACGATGATGACGATGACGATGATGACGATGATGATGATGACGATGATGATGACCATAATGATGACGATGATGATGATGGTGACGATGATCCAACGATGGTCGAGACTCATCACAGAGCGGCAAGCCGAGCGGTCACCCAACGGGGAGACGGAGCGACGGAATCCAACCCCCAACGCGAAGCCCCGTGACCCACAACGCGCCAAGCCCCTTCACCCCCCGCCCCCGCACGTGAACTCCCTGAGCCCCATGGAACTCCGCAGCGTGGCCCCTGAGCCTGAACCCTGCAGCACAGAGACCACGGCCACAACCCACAGAGCCACAACCCGCAGGGCCACAACCCGCAGAGCCACGGCCACAACCAACAGAGCCACAACCAACAGAGCCACAACCCACAGAGCCACAACCCACAGAGCCACAACCAACAGAGCCACTACCCACAGAGCCACAACCAACAGAGCCACAACCCACAGAGCCACAACCAACAGTGCCACAACCCACAGAGCCACAACCAACAGTGCCACAACCCACAGAGCCACAACCCACAGAGCCACAACCAACAGAGCCACAACCCACAGAGCCACAACCCACAGAGCCACAACCAACAGAGCCACAACCCACAGAGCCACAACCAACAGTGCCACAACCCACAGAGCCACAACCTACAGAGTCACAACCAACAGTGCCACAACCCACAGAGCCACAACCCACAGAGTCACAACCAACAGTGCCACAACCCACAGAGCCACAACCAACAGAGCCACAACCAACAGAGCCACTACCCACAGAGCCACAACCAACAGAGTCACAACCAACAGAGCCACAACCCACAGAGCCACAACCCACAGAGCCACAACCAACAGAGCCACAACCCACAGAGCCACAACCAACAGAGCCACAACCCACAGAGCCACAACCAACAGAGTCACAACCAACAGAGCCACAACCCACAGAGCCACAACCCACAGAGCCACAACCAACAGAGCCACAACCCACAGAGCCACAACCAACAGTGCCACAACCCACAGAGCCACAACCTACAGAGTCACAACCAACAGAGCCACAACCCACAGAGCCACAACCCACAGAGCCACAACCAACAGTGCCACAACCCACAGAGCCACAACCAACAGTGCCACAACCCACAGAGCCACAACCAACAGTGCCACAACCAACAGAGCCACAACCCACAGAGCCACAACCAACAGTGCCACAACCCACAGAGCCACAACCAACAGTGCCACAACCCACAGAGCCACAACCAACAGAGCCACAACCCACAGAGCCACAACCCACAGAGCCACAACCAACAGAGCCACAACCCACAGAGCCACAACCAACAGAGCCACAACCCACAGAGCCACAACCCACAGAGCCACAACCAACAGAGCCACAACCCACAGTGCCACAACCCACAGTGCCACAACCCACAGAGCCACAACCCACAGAGCCACAACCAACAGAGCCACAACCCACAGAGCCACAACCAACAGTGCCACAACCCACAGAGCCACAACCCACAGTGCCACAACCCACAGAGCCACAACCAACAGAGCCACAACCCACAGAGCCACAACCAACAGTGCCACAACCCACAGAGCCACAACCCACAGTGCCACAACCCACAGAGCCACAACCAACAGAGCCACAACCCACAGAGCCACAACCAACAGTGCCACAACCCACAGAGCCACAACCCACAGTGCCACAACCCACAGAGCTCTCAACACTCCTGGAGCCAGCGAACCGCTCCGAGAGACGGCAACTCGTGTGAGAGGTGGGGGGGGGGAGATGGGAGATAGGGAGAGGGGGGAGAGATAGGCAGAGAGATGTTAAAGAGGGGGGGGGAGATAGGGAGGGGGGTGAGAGGTAAGAGAGGGGGGGGAGATAGGGAGAGGGGGGGAGAGGTGAGAGAGAGGTAAGAGAGAGGGGGGAGGGAGAGAGATAAGGGGAGGGGGGAGGGGGGTGAAATGGGGCAAGGTGATGTTGGGGTGTGTGAGAGAGTGGAGGATGTGAGTTTGGTGGTGGTGGTGTTAGTGGTGGTGGTGATGGTGATAGTGGTGATGGTGATAGTGGTGATGGTGGTGGTAGTGATGGTAGTGGTGGTGATGGTGGTGGTAGAGATGGTGATGGTGGTGATGGTGATGGTGGTGGGTGGTGGTAGAGATGGTGATGGTGGTGATGGTGGTGGTGATGGTGGTGATGGTAGTGGTGGTGATGGTGGTGGTAGAGATGGTGATGGTGGTGATGGTGATGGTGGTGGGTGATGGTAGTGGTGGTGATGGTGGTGATGGTGGTGCTGCTGGTAGTGGTGGTGTATCGGTAGTTGTGGTGGTAGTGGTGGTGGCAGTGGTGATATCGGTGGTTGTGGTGTTAGTGGTAGTAGCGATGGTAGTGGTGGTAGTGGTGGTTGTTGTGGCGGTGGTGGCGGCGGTGGTGGTGGTAGCGGTGGTTGCGGTGGTTGTGGTGGTAGTGGTGGTAGTGGTGGTTGCGGTGGTAGTGGTGGTTGTTGTGGCGGTGGTGGTTGTGGTGGTAGTGGTAGTTGCGGTGGAAGCGTTAATAGTGGTGGTAGTGGTGGTTGTTGTGGCGGTGGTGGCGGTGGTGGTGTTCGTAGCGTTAGTTGTGGTGGCAGCGTTAACAGCGGTGGTAGTGGTGGTGGTAGCGGTGGTTGTGGTGGTAGTGGTGGTGGTTGCGGTGGTAGTGGTGGTAGCGGTGGTTGTGGTAGTAGCAGTGGTAGTAGCAGTGGTAGCGGTGGTTGTGGTGGTAGCAGTGGTAGTAGTGGTGGTGGTTGTGGTATTGGTGGTGGTTGTGTTCAGGGTTCCGGTTATCAGGTCAGCAGGTGACAGCTCACCCGCTGAGTCAGGTGAGTCACGTGAGAGGGGAGGGAGGGAGGGGTGAAGGAATTCAGCCAATGCAGGTGATGTTCCATGACGTCACGGCCTCAGGTGTGGAGGCCAGTTATGTTCACAAACGCGCCCACGCGATCGGATTCTGGGCAAAGCTTTCTAAAAATAGACGCGGGGCCTGCTAAAAATAGAGGCATGGTGGAGAGGCAAAGTGGACGGGTGGAGATACAAGAAGATAGGTAGGGAGAAAGGCAGGTAAACGCGAACTCTTACACTACACTACCTCATTGGAACCTCATTTGGCAGTAAAAAATATGATAATTGGTTTTTGACCCTTCTATCTGGCAACAAAACTGAAGCCTTTTTTTTTATTCCTTTATATTAAGTTCGCTTGCTTGCTTGCGTGCTTGCGTGCTTGCTTGCTTACGACCGTGCAAATCTTTCGGTCGTTTGTAACCCACTTCCCGTGATCCAATCGAGCTGACGTTTTCCACACAGACTCGTTGTGCGTGACAATTAATTTTCGTGAAAAACAATTTGCTAAATTTTACACTATTTAGGGAAAAATAAATAAATATTTAATTACCAATTGCTTAATGCTGGCAGACAATCATCTGACCCATAGGTGGCAGCCATCTCAAGCGAGAGGACGAGAGGACTCTAGCCGCCACGCATATACAGGATTTAGAGTGAAAAACTTTGTTTTTACGGGTTAATTTTTTCAGATGAGTGCGCCTTTGGCGTCATCTGGTCCAACACCATGTGAGACTAGGCTCTAAGGAAAGCTGTCTCGGGTGTGGACCAATCAACTTCAAGGACAGTGAATATCATTTTCAGAGTTATGTTTTTGTTTGCATTATGACTGCAGGTATTGTGGACTATGCATACATGACTCCTCGTACAAAAGGTGTCAGTTTTGTTGCCAGATAGAAGGGTAAAAAAACAATTATCATATTTTTTACTGGCAAATGAGGCTCCAATGGTGTAAATGCTTACCCCGAGCTCTCATACTCTGATGGTACATTGTCTTTGAGTTGTGCGCCTTTTGGCGTCATCTGCTCCAACACCATGTGAGACTAGGCTCTAAGAAAAGCTGTCTCGGGTGTGGACCAATCAACTTCAAGGACAGTGCACATTATCAGAGTTATGTTTTTTGTTTGCATTATTACTGCAGGTATTGTGGTCTATGCAAACATGACTCCTCGTAAAAAAAGGTGTCAGTTTTGTTGCCAGATAGAAGGGTAAAAAACCAATTATCACTACACTACCTCTTACACTACACTACCTCTTACACTACACTACCCCTTACACTACACTACCTCTTACACTACACTACCTCTTACACTACACTACCCCTTACACTACACTACCCCTTACACTACACTACCTCTTACACTACACTACCCCTTACACTACACTACCCCTTACACTACACTACCTCTTACACTACACTACCCCTTACACTACACTACATCTACACTACACTACCTCTTACACTACACTACCTCTTACACTACACTACCTCTTACACTACACTACCCCTTACACTACACTACCTCTTACACTACACTACCTCTTACACTAACTACCCCTTACACTACAACTACCTCTTACACTACACTACATCTAACACTACACTACCTCTTACACTACACTACCTCTTACACTACACTACCTCTTACACTGCACTACATCTAACACTACACTACCTCTTACACTACACTACCCCTTACACTACACTACCCCTTACACTACACTACCTCTTACACTACACTACCCCTTACACTACACTACCCTTACACTACACTACCGCTTACACTACACTACCCCTTACACTACACTACCCCTTACACTACACTACCTCTTACACTACACTACCCCTTACACTACACTACCTCTTACACTACACTACCCCTTACACTACACTACCTCTTACACTACACTACCGCTTACACTACACTACCCTTACACTACACTACCTCTTACACTACACTACCCCTTACACTACACTACCTCTTACACTACACTACCCCTTACACTACACTACCCCTTACACTACACTACCTCTTACACTACACTACCCCTTACACTACACTACCTCTTACACTACACTACCTCTTACACTACACTACCCCTTACACTACACTACCTCTTACACTACACTACCTCTTACACTACACTACCTCTTACACTACACTACATCTAACACTACACTACCTCTTACACTACACTACCCCTTACACTACACTACCTCTTACACTACACTACCGCTTACACTACACTACCTCTTACACTACACTACCTCTTACACTACACTACATCTAACACTACACTACCTCTTACACTACACTACCCCTTACACTACACTACCCCTTACACTACACTACCTCTTACACTACACTACCCCTTACACTACACTACCCCTTACACTACACTACCGCTTACACTACACTACCCCTTACACTACACTACCCCTTACACTACACTACCTCTTACACTACACTACCTCTTACACTACACTACATCTAACACTACACTACCTCTTACACTACACTACCCCTAACACTACACTACCTCTTACACTACACTACCTCTTACACTACACTACCCCTTACACTACCTCTTACACTACACTACCGCTTACACTACACTACATCTAACACTACACTACATCTTACACTACACTACCTCTTACACTACACTACCCCTTACACTACACTACCTCTTACACTACACTACCGCTTACACTACACTACATCTAACACTACACTACATCTTACACTACACTACCTCTTACACTACACTACCTCTTACACTACACTACATCTAACACTACACTACCTCTTACACTACACTACCTCTTACACTACACTACCTCTTACACTACACTACCTCTTACACTACACTACCCCTTACACTACACTACCTCTTACACTACACTACCTCTTACACTACACTACCCCTTACACTACACTACCTCTTACACTACACGACCCCTAACACTAACCCTGTGTCCTCACTCACATCGCCATTGTGGAACCTGTGATGACCCGGGCATTTTTGCAGCGATACGAAATAACAAAGGTCCCCCGTGTAGCCCACACAGGGCTGTTGGGGCAAGTGCTGTTAGCGAGCAGCAGCCGGCACTGTAGCACACGAGGGGGTGGGTGGCCAGCACCACGCCCGGCCGCCTTTGTCTCCCCAACAGATCACGCACCAAGCACTCATTTGAGGCCGAGTCGAGCTAAGGGAAGCCCGGGACCAGTGTTAGTAATGGCCGTGAGCGGGATTTGAAGTTAGAGGGCGGTGGGGTGGGAGGGTCACCGGGTTCGTAGCGTAGTGCGCTAACCGCTGCGCCACCGCTCCCCCCCCACCACCACCAACAACAACGATGCACGTGGTTGGGTCAACACGTGACCGGGTCAACACGTGACCGGGTCAACACGTGGCCGGGTCAACACGTGACCGGGTCAACACGTGACCGGGTCAACACGTGACCGGGTCAACACGTGTTTGAGTCAACACGTGGCTGGGTCAACACGTGACCGGGTCAACACGTGACCGGGTCAACACGTGACCAGGTCATCACGTGGTTGGGTCAACACGTGACCGGGTCAACACGTGACCGGGTCAACACGTGGCTGGGTCTACACGTGACCGGGTCAACACGTGTTTGGGTCAACACGTGGCTGGGTCAACACGTGACCGGGTCAACACGTGACTGGGTCAACACGTGACCGGGTCATCACGTGTTTGGGTCAGCACGTGGTTGGGTCAGCACGTGGTTGGGTCAGCACGTGGCTGGGTCAGCACGTGGCTGGGTCAGCACGTGACCGGGTCAACACGTGGCTGGGTCAGCACGTGGCTGGGTCAGCACGTGGCTGGGTCAACACGTGGCTGGGTCAGCACGTGGCTGGGTCAGCACGTGGCTGGGTCAACACGTGGCTGGGTCAGCACGTGGCTGGGTCAGCACGTGACCGGGTCAACACGTGGCTGGGTCAGCACGTGGTTGGGTCAGCACGTGGTTGGGTCAACACGTGGCTGGGTCAGCACGTGGCTGGGTCAGCACGTGGCTGGGTCAACACGTGGCTGGGTCAACACGTGGCTGGGTCAACACGTGGCTGGGTCAACACGTGACCGGGTCAACACGTGGCTGGGTCAGCACGTGGTTGGGTCAGCACGTGGTTGGGTCAACACGTGGCTGGGTCAGCACGTGGTTGGGTCAACACGTGGCTGGGTCAACACGTGGCTGGGTCAGCACGTGACCGGGTCAGCACGTGGTTGGGTCAGCACGTGGTTGGGTCAGCACGTGGCTGGGTCAGCACGTGGCTGGGTCAACACGTGGCTGGGTCAGCACGTGGTTGGGTCAGCACGTGGCTGGGTCAGCACGTGGCTGGGTCAGCACGTGACCGGGTCAATACGTGGTTGGGTCAACACGTGACCGGGTCAACACGTGGTTGGGTCAAGTTTCAAATTTCATGTATTAGGTGTAGCCCTGTGAGCCATTCGGCTCTTGAATCGGGTGCAACCGCAACAAACAAACAAAAAAACAAAAACATGAGCAAGAAAACCTCTTCAAGTGACTAAGTGCAAACAGAAAATCCAAGAAAAGACAGCAAAATATTGCAGAAAAAGCACCGTACACCAACACTGTGTGCAAAAATTCCAGTGGGATGCAAGTCAAACAACAACAACAACCACAAGACAACTTAGATTAAGACCATCAGTCTAACTCCGTACTACAACAAACACACATGGCCAAACCGAACAACTTTTCAAAAATCATCAAAATAAAGCCATAAAAGCAATGAAACAGCAGTGATCATAGGAACTGTGACCGAATTTTCACATTTGAACGACGTAAACAACATGCACCACCAAACTCTGCAGCCAGTTTATACCGCGAGACTCACGGCACATCGACCGATCGCTTGCTCAGCTCAGCACGGCTCAAGTCACATGAAGGTCAACAATCTCGCCCACGTGGCCTGAACTTCTGTTACAACCTCGAAGCCGCAATTATCTCGGCTCGCCTCCGAGCGCACCGCTGCCGACAATTCCGTGCTATTGTTAGCGTACCTGTCTGCAGGTGAGTGCCTGTTGTGAGCGAGTGTACCGGACATAGCATCGTCTATTAATAGCACCACCGATTTTGTCTATTCTTAGACGAGGGTTGGTGGGGGGCCTATGCTTTAGGCTCCATCTGTAGCAACCCCCACCCCCCCATTGCCCGGGGTTGCGACTAAAGATAGGCACGTGACGTCAAGCGAAGGTTTATTAATAGAACGGAAACAATCAACGTCAGGCGCGGCGAGAGGAAACGCCGAGATGCGACAAGACGGAAGGCGTGGAATGAGGGCGGGCAGGTGCATAGGTGTGTGTGTGCGTGTGTGTTTAGGTGTGTGTGTGTGTGGAGGTGTGTGTAGGTGTGTAGGTGTGTGTGTGTGTGGAGGTGTGTGTGTAGGTGTGGAATAGGTGCGGACAGGTGCATAGGTGTGTGTTTGTAGGTGTGTGTGTGTAGGTGTGTGTTTGTAGGTGAATAGGTGTGTGTTTGTAGGCGTGGAGGTGTGTGGAGGTGTGTTAGTGTGTAGGTGTGTGTGTTTGTAGGTGTGTAGGGGTGTGTAGGTGTATAGGTGTGTGTGTGTAGGTGTGTGTGTTTGTAGATGTGTATTTGTAGGTGTGTAGGTGTGTGTTCGTGTAGGTGTGTGTGTAGGTGTGTGTGTGTGTAGGTGTGTGTATAGGTGTGTGTAGGTGTGTGTGTAGGGGTGTGTAGGTGTGTGTATGTAAATGTGTGTTTGTAGGTGTGTAGGTGTGTGTGTAGGTGTGGAGGAGAGTGTTTGTAGGTGTGTATGTGTGTTGGTGTGTGTAGGTGTGTGTGTAGGTGTGTGTAGGGGGTGTAGGTGTGTGTAGGTGTGTGGGCAGTGTGCTCATGACCTGCTCCGGTTTAACAGCAGAGGTCTCCGAATCAGTCGAGCGGCAATATCTTTTCATCGGTTGTGTAACGCTATGTGGAAGCTACCTGGTCTGTCGCACGAAGCTTCAGGTCTTCTCGGCCACAGTCATTCCCTCCCTTCCCTACGCTTGCAAAACGTGGACCCCCCAAATGGAACATCTTCGCCGGTTAGAAAAATTTAGTCTGGCCTGCCTACGATCTATCCTGGGTTTAACCAGGCTGGATTGTGTGAGGAGCTCACATATCCTTGAAAGATCTGGACAAAGTCCCATCGGTGAGCTCTTCCGGCAGGCAAGGCTGCGTTGGCTGGGTCATGTAGCCCGCATGCCCAGCCACCGCATGCCTAAACAGCTTTTGTTCGGCCGGACAGAGGGGGCTAAACGGGCGCGGTACGGGCTAGAGAAGAGATGGAGTGATGTGGTACAGGAGGACGTGGAGCTGAGTGTACTTGCCGATGACTGCTACCAGCGGTGTCAAGATCGGCCTCTGTGGAGGAGGCTCGTGAAGGACGCTACTGGGCAGTTGGAGGCAGTCGCCCTCCAACAACAACGGAGGGCGGAGGAGCGACGCTCACAACAACGAGCGGAGCGCCGGGTGGCTAAAGCGCAGCAAATTGGCACAGTAGGAGGTACAGCTGGTGGTGCATCAGCCAGTCATCTCGGTCATCTCGGTCAGTCGACCCGTGGCACCTGGGTCTGCCCCGTGACCTCCTGCCAGCGGGCGTTCGACACTCCACGTGGCCTCAAGGTGCACATGGCCTGGCACAAACGTCGTGATGACGTCACCGCCACTTAGTGGCGAATGGCGGTTGTTGTGTGTGTGTGTAGGTGTGTGTGTAGGTGTGTCGGTGTGTGTGTGTGTAGGTGTGTATGAGTGTTGGTGTGTGTAAGGTGTGTGTGTATGTAGGTGTGTGTGTGTGTAGGAGTGTTCGTGTGTGTGTGTAGGAGTGTAGGTGTGTGTGTATAGGTGTGTGTGTGTCAGTGTGTGTGTGTAAGTGTGTGTAGGTGTGTGTGTGTAGGTGTGTGTGTGTCAGTGTGTGTGTGTAAGTGTGTGTAGGTGTGTGTGTGTAGGTGTGTGTGTGTCAGTGTGTGTGTGTAAGTGTGTGTAGGTGTGTGTAGGTGTAGGTGTGTGTGTGTCAGTGTGTGTGTGTAAGTGTGTGTAGGTGTGTGTGTGTAGGTGTGTGTGTGTCGGAGTATGTGTGTCGGAGTGTGTGTGTGTGAGTGTTGGTGTGTGTGTAGGAGTGTAGGTGTGTGTGTATAGGTGTTTGTGTGTGTTGGTGTGTGTGTGTAAGGTGTGTGTGTGTAGGAGTGTAGGTGTGTGTATAGGTGTTTGTGTGTGTTGGTGTGTGTGTGTAAGGTGTGTGTGTGTAGGTGTGTGTAAGGTGTGTGTGTAGGTGTGTAGGTGTGTGTAGGTGTGTGTGTGTGTGTAGGTGTGTGTGTGTAAGGTGTGTGTGTGTAGGAGTGATGGTGTGTAGGTGTGTGTGGTGTAGGTGTGTGTAGGTGTGTGTAAGGTGTGTGTGTGTCCCTTGTGGTGAGCGGTGGTGTAGCGGTTTAGCGCGCTGCACTACGAACCTGGCGACCCGGGTTCCTTTGAAATCCCGGACTAATTTTGACCTCTAACCCCACTGGAATCGGACCTCTCTCTGTCTCCTTACCTGTCTCCTTACCTGTTGATCTGTCTGTCTCCTTACCTGTCTCCTTACCTGTCTCCTTACCTGTCTCCTTACCTGTCTATCTGTCTGTCTCCTTACCTGTCTCCTTACCTGTCTCCTTACCTGTATCCTTACCTGTCGATCTGTCTGTCTCCTTACCTGTCTTCTTACCTGTCTATCTGTCTGTCTAACGCATTTCTTTCCAACTGCTTTTCGTGTTGTTATCCTACGGCAGGGTACGTACGGTGCTAAATAAGTTCAACATATGTACATCATCAGCACCGCCGCCACTATCACATTTAACAGCACCATCACCAACTACCATCACCAACACCATCACCAACTACCATCACCAACACCATCACCAACAGCATCACCAACACCAGCACCAACTACCATCACCAACACCAGCACCAACTACCATCACCAACACCATCACCACAACCATCACCAACACCAGCACCACGCCCGGCCGCCTTTGTCTCCCCAGTTTTTCCATTCGCCACGGGTTTTTATCTTCGGTGGGGGGAGGAGGAGGAGGGGTGGGTTACCAAAGACACAAGCGCTCCTCTCTCCCCACGTGTAGCCTACATAGACTGCAGGGGCAAGTGCTTTTAGCGAGCACCTATTGAGGCCGGCAGGTTGGGGGGGGGGGGCGAGCGTGTGTCAAGCCCCACTCCCGGCCGCCTTTGTCTCCCCGGGGCCGATACATTCGAGGGGTGCGGGTGTCTCTGATGCAGCGTGACCACTACCAGGCCCTGTCCACTAGGGGGCGCTGAGTGCGGCGGAGGAGATCGTGAGGTCGTGATTGTGAGATCAGTGAGATGGTGATTGTGAGATCAGTGAAATCGTGATTGTGAGATATGATTGTGAGATCGTGATTCTGAGATCGGCGAGATCGTGATTGTGTGATTCGTGAAATCATGATTGTAAGATCTTGCTGTTGCTTTGCTACCTTTCCCAAGTTTGGGAATAGATGTGTTTGTGCAACTTGAACTGCTGTGTACACACGTTCATCTAATTCTAGATTTGAAGCTTTCGTGACTGCAAGGATTCATATTCTTAGGTGTTTTCGGTAAAGTCACGTAGGTAAAACATTAAAATTAATAAAAGTAAAATAAAATAAAAATCACGACGTTTCGGAGGATTTGTTTACCTTTCCACACTTTGTACTCGTGTCGTATTTGTGTATTTGTGTGTTTGTGTGTTTGTTGTTGTGTTTGTTGTTGTTGTGGTTGTTGTTGTTGTTGTGGTTGTTGTTGTTGTGTTTGTTGTTGTTGTTGTGTTTGTTGTTGTGTTTTTTGTTGTTGTTGTGGTTGTTGTTGTGTTTGTGGTTGTTGTTGTTGTGTTTGTGGTTGCTGTTGTTGTGGTTATTGTTGTTGTGTTTGTTGTTGTTGTGTTTGTTGTTGTTGTTGTGGTTGTTGTGGTTGTTGTTGTTGTGTTTGTTGTTGTTGTTGTGTTTGTGGTTGTTGTCGTTGTAACTTTCTGACGCCGTGCCCCGACTGGACATCCGTTGAAAAGAGCTTCATAGCTCATCGGATTCCTCCAGAATAAATACACACATTCTTATTCATGCATGTGTGTGTCAGTGAGGTTGATGCATTGGGCGAAGTTATTGTTGTTGTAAGTTATTGGTTGGGGGAGAGAGATGATGATGATGGTGGTAGCGATGGTGGTGATTATAGTGATGATGATGGTGAGGGTGATGGTCGTGGTGGTGATGATGGTGATGATGATGATGGTGGTGATGAGGGTGGTGGTGGTGGTGCGGGTGGTGATGGTGGTGAGGGTGGTGATGGTGATGAGGGTGGTGGTGGTGGTGAGGGTGGTGAGGGTGGTGGTGGTAGTGGTGGTGGTGGTGAGGGTGGTGGTGGTGACGGTGGTGGTGGTGAGGGTGGTGATGGTGGTGGTGAGGGTGGTGGTGGTGATGAGGGTGGTGGTGGTGGTGCGGGTGGTGATGGTGGTGAGGGTGGTGATGGTGGTGAGGGTGGTGGTGATGAGGGTGGTGGTGATGGTGGTGGTGATGATGATGGTGGTGAGGGTGGTGGTGGTGGTGGTGAGGGTGATGGTGGTGATGAGGGTGGTGATGGTGGTGGTGAGGGTGGTGGTGGTGAGGGTGGTGGTGACGGTGGTGGTGGTGACGGTGGTGGTGAGGGTGGTGGTGGTGGTGAGGGTGGTGGTGGTGGTGGTGAGGGTGGTGGTGGTGGTGGTGATGATGGTGGTGGTGGTGGTGAGGGTGGTGATGGTGGTGACCGTGGTGGTGAGGGTGGTGGTGGTGGTGGTGATGATGATGATGGTGGTTAGGGTGGTGATGGTGGTGAGGGTGGTGGTGGTGAGGGTGGTGAGGGTGGTGGTGGTGGTGATGATGATGGTGGTTAGGGTGGTGATGGTGGTGAGGGTGGTGGTGGTGAGGGTGGTGGTGGTGAGGGTGGTGGTGGTGGTGAGGGTGGTGGTGGTGGTGAGGGTGGTGGTGGTGGTGAGGGTGGTGGTGGTGGGTGGTGGTGGTGGTGAGGGTGGTGGTGATGGTGGTGGTGGTGAGGGTGGTGAGGGTGGTGGTGATGATGATGGTGGTTAGGGTGGTGATGGTGGTGAGGGGTGGTGGTGGTGAGGGTGGTGGTGGTGAGGGTGGTGGTGGTGAGGGTGGTGAGCGTGGTGAGGGTGGTGGTGGTGAGGGTGGTGGTGATGGTGGTGGTGGTGGTGAGGGTGGTGGTGATAGTGATGGTGGTGAGGGTGGTGATGGTGGTGGTGGTGACGGTGGTGGTGGTGGTGAGGGTGGTGGTGATGGTGGTGGTGGTGAGGGTGGTGGTGGTGGTGATGGTGGTGGTGGTGAGGGTGGTGGTGGTGGTGGTGGTGAGGGTGGTGGTGGTGGTGGTGGTGAGGGTGGTGGTGGTGGTGGTGGTGAGGGTGGTGGTGGTGGTGGTGGTGAGGGTGGTGGTGATGGTGGTGGTGGTGAGGGTGGTGGTGGTGGTGGTGGTGAGGGTGGTGGTGGTGGTGTGGTGGTGACGGTGGTGGTGGGAGAGGGAATTCCAGAGCGGAGCAGTGCGAGGGAAGAAGCAGAGAGAGGTGAGGCGACTTGCAGGTGTGGTGAGAGGGTGGGTGAGTTAGTGGGGGAGTAGGTGAGTGTGTGAGTGTGTGGGTCAGTGAGTGAGTGGGTGAGTTAGTGGGAGGGTGGGTGAGAGGGTGGGTGAGTTAGAGGGGAGTAGGTGAGTGTGTGAGTGTGTGGGTCAGTGAGTGAGTTAGTGGGAGAGTGTGTGGATCAGTGAGTGAGTGGGTGAGTTAGTGGGAGGGTGGGTGAGAGGGTGGGTGAGTTAGTGGGGGAGTAGGTGAGTGTGTGAGTGAGTGGGTGAGTTAGTGGGGGAGTAGGTGAGTGTGTGAGTGTGTGGGTGAGTTAGTGGGGGAGTAGGTGAGTGTGTGAGTGTGTGAGTGTGTGGGTCAGTGAGTGAGTGGGTGAGTTAGTGGGAGGGTGGGTGAGAGGGTGGGTGAGTTAGGGGGGAGTAGGTGAGTGTGTGAGAGGGTGGGTCAGTGAGTGAGTAGGTGAGTTAGTGGAGGAGTAGGTGAGTGTGTGAGTGTGTGGGTCAGTGAGTGAGTGGGTGGGTTAGTTAGTGGGGGAGTAGGTGAGTGTGTGAGTGTGTGGGTCAGTGAGTGAGTGAGTAGGGGAGTAGGTGAGTGTGTGGGTCGGTGAGTGAGTTAGTGGGAGAGTGGGTGGGTGGGTGAGTGGGTGAGTGTGTGAGTGTGTGGGTCAGTGAGTGAGTGGGTGAGTTAGTGGGGGAGTAGGTGAGTGTGTGAGAGGGTGGGTGAGTTAGTGGAGGAGTAGGTGAGTGTGTGAGTGTGTGGGTCAGTGAGTGAGTCGGTGAGTTAGTGGGGGAGTAGGTGAGTGTGTGGGTGGGTGGGTGAGTTAGTGGGGGAGTAGGTGAGTGTGTGAGAGGGTGGGTCAGTGAGTGAGTTAGTGGGAGAGTGGGTGAGTGGGTGGATGAGTGAGTCAGTGGGTGGGTGAGTGTGTGTGTGTGGGTCAGTGAGTGAGTGGGTGAGTGAATGAGTGAGTGTGTGAGTGTGTGGGTCAGTGAGTGGGTGAGTGAGTGGCAGGGTGGGTGAGTGGGTGGATGAGTGAGTCAGTGGTTGGGTGAGTAAGTTGATGAGCGAGTGGGTGGGTTATTGGGGGAGTAGGTGAGTGTGTGAGTGGGTAGGTGGGTCAGGGGGTAAGTGGGTGAGCGAATGAGTGAGTGGGTGAGTGAATCAGTGGGGGGGGGGGGGGGTGAGTTGAGGAGCGAGTGAGTGAGTTCGTGGGTGAGTGTGTGAGTCGGTGGGTCAGTGAATGAGTGAGTGGGTGAGTGAATGAGTGGGTGAGTGGGTGAGTGTGTGGGTCAGTGAGTGAGTGTGTGAGTGTGTGGGTGGCTCAGTGGGTGAGTGTGAGTGGGTGGGTGAGTGGGTGGGTGAGTGAGTGGGTGGGTGAGTGGGTGGGTGGGTGGATGAGTGGGTGAGTGGGTGGATGAGTGGGTGAGTGGGTGGATGAGTGGGTGAGTGGGTGGATGAGTGGGTGGGTGAATGGGTGAGTGGGTGGATGAGTGGGTGAGTGGGTGGGTGAGTGGGTGGGTGAGTGGGTGAGTGGGTGGGTGAGTGAGTGGGTGGGTGAGTGGGTGGGTGGATGAGTGGGTGAGTGGGTGGGTGAGTGGGTGAGTGGGTGGATGAGTGGGTGGGTGGGTGGATGAGTGGGTGAGTGGGTGGGTGAGTGGGTGGATGAGTGGGTGAGTGGGTGGGTGAGTGGGTGGGTGAGTGGGTGGGTGAGTGGGTGGGTCAGTGAGTTGGTGGGTGAGTGGGTGGGTGGATGAGTGGGTGAGTGGGTGGATGAGTGGGTGGGTGAGTGGGTGAGTGGGTGGGTGAGTGGGTGGGTGGGTGAGTGGGTGGGTGAGTGGATGAGTGGGTGAGTGGGTGGGTGAGTGGGTGGGTGGGTGAGTGGGTGAGTGGGTGGGTGGGTGGGTGGGTGAGTGGGTGAGTGGGTGGGTGAGTGGGTGGGTGAGGTGGGTGGGTGGGTGAGTTGGTGGGTGAGTGGGTGGGTGGATGAGTGGGTGAGTGGGTGGGTGAGTGGGTGGGTGGGTGAGTGGGTGAGTGGGTGGGTGAGTGGGTGGGTGAGTGGGTGGGTGGGTGAGTTGGTGGGTGAGGGGGTGGGTGGATGAGTGGGTGAGTGGGTGGGTGAGTGGGTGGGTGGGTGAGTGGGTGAGTGGGTGGGTGAGTGGTTGAGTGAGTGTGTGTGGGTGTAAAAGGCCAAAGCGCCAGGCGACTGGCAACAGTGCAGTCAAACCACACCCGCCTCGGTTTGGAGGCGCTCATCTAGCAGTGGATTGGGAGAGGGGGGAGCGAGAGGGGGGCGAGGGAGGGAGTGAGAGGGGGGAGCGAGAGGGGGGAGCGAGAGAGGGGTGGACAGGGGGGGGCTCTGCGGCACCCCACGAGGCCACGATGCGAGTCCGTGACCTTGCCGGGCCAAACTCACCCGCCTCACCCACTCACCCACCCGCTCGCTCGCTCGCTCGCTCACCCAATCGCTCACCCGCCCACTCACCAACTCACCCGCCCGCCCACCCGCTCACCAGCTCACCCACCAACTCACCCACCCACCCACACACTCACCCACACACTTACCCACTCACTCACCCACTCACCCACCCACCCACTCACCAACTCACCTTCCCACCCGCTCACCCGCCCTCTCACCCGCTCAAACAACTCACCCACACACTCACCCACTCACCCATCCACTCACCCACCCACCAATTTATCCACCCGCCCACTTACCAACTCACCTTCCCACCCGCTCACCCACCCGCTCACCCACCCGCTCACCCACCCGCTCACCCACCCGCTCACTCATCCACCCGCCAGCTCACCCCACAGCTCACCCCACAGCTCACCTGGCCCACTCACCCCACAGCTCACCCGGCCCACTTCATACGCACAAACTGGTTAGGCGGGATCCGAGAGGGGCGAGGAGAGAGGGGGGAGAGAGAGAGAGAATGTGGACAGAGTGGAGAGGGAGATGGGGGAGAGATGGGGGAGAGAGATGGGGGAGAGATGGGGGAGAGAGATGGGTGAGATGGTTGAAGTGGAGAGAGAGAATGTGGACAGAGTGGAGAGAGAGATGGGGGAGAGATGGGGGAGATGGAGGGGAGAGAGAGAGATAATGTGGACAGAGTGGAGAGAGATGGGGGAGAGATGGGGGAGAGAGATGGGGGAGAGATGGGGGAGAGATGGGGGAGAGAGATGGGGGAGATGCTTGAAGTGAGAGAGAGATAAGAGGTTTCAGGGAGGAGGGGAGGGGGGGGGAGATCTGTGGAGAGTTGGGAGATAGAGAGAAATCAGAGCGAGAGAGATGCATGCAGGAGAGTAGAGCGAGATGAGAGAGGGGGAGGAGGGGATAGAGGAGATATGAGAAACACGAACAGGAGATGTACAAAGATGGCTATAAATCGTGCAGCGAGACGAGGGACAGGGGGTGGAGATAGAGAGATGTGGGGAGTTGAGAGACGGGGGGACGTGTGGCCTGGGGTTGGGTAGGAGCTGGGAAGATAATAGAGGAGATGGTTGGGAGATAGGCAGAGGGATGTCTGACATCGAGGCGGATGTGAGTAGGAGATAGCCATGGGGAGATATACCCACAAAGATCATGGGATACACACACACACACACGTGGAGAGCGTAGGAGATGATAGAGAGAGATAGTGTGAGATAGGCAGAGGAAGATTGGCAGCAGGAGATTGACAGGGGGAGATGTGTGTGGTGGTGGTGGGGGGGGAGATGGGCGAGGTAATGACGTCAATGGGGCATGAGCTGGAGGGGGTGGTGGTGGGGGTGGTGGTGAGTGGGGGTGGGGGAGCGAGTGGGGGGTGAGAGGGGAGAAAGAGGGGCGAGTGGGTGGGCGAGCGAGTGGGGGAGGCGGTGACGATTCGGGTGGCGTGGGGTGATGGTGTAGGAGTGGTGGTGGTGGGTGGGTGGGGGTGTGGTTTGGTGATGATGGTTCGAGTGAGTGTGTGTGTGAGTGAGTGTGCTTGTGTTCACGCCCTCCGTCGGTATAATGTGAGCTCCGTCACAGTCAAAATCGCACAGTCACTCGACGCAAAGTCTCGCGGAGTCCGGTGTCATCGAGTTGCTGATCGTTGTTGATCATCTATTGCGACGTGAGTCTCACTCGACGTCTCCCTCCCCCCCATCTCCTGTCTCTCCTGTCTCTCCTGCCTGCCTGCCTGCTCCCCCCACGTCTCCCGAATCGTCGCGGCCACGATGCGTCAGCACTCTCAGTTCGAGAGCCACAACTTCTACCACGAGATGGACGTGAGTCTCTCTGCGCAGGATCTCAAATCCGCCAATCTCGCCGCCTCCTCTTCATCCTCCTCGTCTGCAGCAGCAGCAGCTGGGGCTCCATCGGCACTTCATCATCATCAACAGCAGCAGCATCATCATCAGCAGCAGCAGCAGGTTACTGCCACTACGCTGATGCTTTTGAATGACAGTGCAAACTTGTCTTCGCTGGAGCCTTTGGGTCAGTTTCACCATCACCAGCAGCATCATCAGCAGCTGGGTGACGCGTACGAGAATTCCATCGACCTGAGCTCCTTCATCTCGCCCGAGGTGGGATCCGCAGCTCCGCATCAGCATCAGCAGCATCAGCAGGTGGTGGGAGGCACCTTCTCCGAGTTCTACGCCGACGAGTTTCTCGGCGACCTCTTCAAGAACGACGCCAAGTGCCACGGGGAGGCCGACGAGGCACCGCAGCAGCAGCAGCAGCAGCAGGAGGAGGAGGTGGAAGAGGAGGAAGAGGCAATGGTCGATCGTAAGATGCAGCTGCACGAGATGCAGCAGCAGCAGCAGAGCCATCAACAGCTGCTCCTACACCAACAGCAGCAGCAGCAGCATCATCAGCAGCAGCTGTGTGACGATTCCGACGGATTTTTCTTCCATCACCAGAAGAGCCACAACCACCAGCAGCACCACCAGCAGCACCAGCAGCACGCTGCTAGTGGCGGATCGCTGCAATCGCTGCTGGGCTGTGACCCGCAGCTCGCCGAAACTCGCCTCGAGATGATCTTCGGAGGCAACCACGGACTCCCGATGTCCACCTCGACCACCGCTGGTGGCGCGACAGCTGCGAGTGGCGGCGTCGCGGGCGTGAGGATGGCGGTGGTGAAGATGGAGCCGAGCGAGGATGAGTCCGAGACGTCCTGTAGCGGTGGGACGCCGTCACCGGGCAAAGGTGGCAGCGGCGGGTAGCGGCAGGAGAGGCGTCGGCGGTGGTGGCTCGGGCAAGCGGTGTCTTGACAAGGCGAGCGACGAGTATCGATTGAGGAGGCAGCGAAACAACCTGGCGGTACGTAAGAGTCGCGACAAGGCGAAGGTTCGATCCCAGGAGACGCAGAGTCGGGTGCTGCAGCTGTCAGGCGGACAACGAGAGGCTGCGGAGGACGGGAGGATCAACTCGTGCGCGAGATCACGGCGCTCCGAGCACTGTTCTCTGACCTGCAGAGTCAGCAGCATTGACGTGGTGGTGGTGGTGGTGATGGTGGTGGTGATGGACCAACGTTGTGGAGGGTTGTCTAAGCGCGTCCGTGTGTGTCGGGCCCGGGTTGAGGACTTTGTTAGAACGTGGTGGTGGTGGTGGTGGGGTGGGTTGATGTGGGACTCGATGCGAAAGCGACAAGATCTGACCCCCCGAGTCTTGGATGTCTCCCCGCTTGGCGAGAGAGAGATGACTTCTCAGCAGCAGAAAGTGCCATGAAGATCCGCGGGCTGAGATGTCTCCCTCTGAGCGAGATGACTTCTCAACAACAGAACGCACCAAGAAGATCTGCGGACTGAGATGTCTCCCTCTGAGCGAGATGACTTCTCAACAACAGAACGCACCAAGAAGATCTGCGGACTGAGATGTCTCCCTCTGAGCGAGATGACTTCTCAACAACAGAACGCACCAAGAAGATCTGCGGGCTGAGATGTCTCTGAGCGAGATGACTTCTCAACAACAGAACGCACCAAGAAGATCTGCGGGCTGAGATGTCTCTGAGCGAGATGACTTCTCAACAACAGAACGCACCAAGAAGATCTGCGGGCTGAGATGTCTCTGAGCGAGATGACTTCTCAAAAACAGAACGCACCAAGAAGATCTGCGGGCTGAGATGTATCTGAGCGAGATGACTTCTCAACAACAGAACGCACCAAGAAGATCTGCGGGCTGAGATGTCTCTGAGCGAGATGACTTCTCAACAACAGAACGCACCAAGAAGATCTGCGGGCTGAGATGTCTCTGAGCGAGATGACTTCTCAACAACAGAACGCACCAAGAAGATCTGCGGGCTGAGATGTCTCCCTCTGAGCGAGATGACTTCATGGACACACTCGTAACGCCGTCAATTGTGGACTTCGAATCTGAAACTCCTCTTGTTTCACACGACGAGGAGAATGAGGAGGTCGCGCCCGTCACAAGTTGTGTGACTCTTAATGGACAATCTCCGATTGTGATGTTTGTATGATGATGATGATGATAGATGTATATTGTATATATGTGTGTGTGGGATATCGACCGTGTTGTCTTAATAATAATCATGTGTAGATTTATTTTCTGTAGCTGATGAAGATTATTGCACTTGAAATATAGCAATCTTGGCTGCTGATGGCGATGATGGTAGTGGTGATGGTGGTGGTGATGATGGTGGTGGTGGTGGTGATGGTGGTGGTGGTGATGATGATGATGTGATGATGATGATGAGGAGGGAGGGAGGAGCCTGAGATCACCAAAGTCATGATGCCAAAACAACAACAACAACAACAAAATCGACGAACAATTCAGGGTCAAAGATTGGTTATTTTGGCTGAACAACCTCAACAACCTCAACAACCACCACCACCACCGCTCCTTGCTGTGACGTCTGCCCAGCTCTGTGAGCTCTGTGCCAGACCTGAGCGGGGAGCCGTGAAGCCGCCCACGTGACGGATGCCCTCGGGTGCTAAGAGCCTCTCTGGGTCCCAGGAGTGGATGGGGTCGATGGGTCAGGCGGTGGGCGAGCGAATGAGCGGGTGGGTGGGTGACGTGGGTGGGTGGGTGAGCGGGTGGGTGAGTGGGTGAGAGGGTGAGAGACGTGGGTGGGTGGGTGAGTGAGTGAGAGACGTGGGTGGGTGGGTGAGCAGATGAGCGGGGGTGGGTGAGCGAATGAGCGGGTGGGTGGGTGACGTGGGTTGGTGGTGAGCGGGTGGGTGAGTGGGTGAGAGGGTGAGAGACGTGGGTGGGTGGGTGAGTGAGTGAGAGACGTGGGTGGGTGGGTGAGCAGATGAGCGGGTGGGTGGGTGGGTGAGCGAATGAGCGGGTGGGTGGGTGGGTGAGCGAATGAGCGGGTGGGTGGGTGGGTGAGCGAATGAGCGGGTGGGTGGGTGGGTGAGCGAATGAGCGGGTGGGTGGGTGACGTGGGTGGGTGGGTGAGCGGGTGGGTGAGTGGGTGAGAGGGTGAGAGACGTGGGTGGGTGGGTGAGTGAGTGAGAGACGTGGGTGGGTGGGTGAGCAGATGAGGGGTGGGTGGGTGGGTGAGCGAATGAGCGGGTGGTGGGTGGGTGAGCGAATGAGGGGGTGGGTGGTGCTGAGGAATGAGCGGGGGGTGGGGTGGGTGAACGAATGAGGGGGTGGGTGGGTGGGTGAGCGAATGAGCGGGTGGGTGGGCTCACTGTGAACGGGACGGATTGTGTCCTTGCCTTTTTTTAAAAGATGTTTTAAAACTCGCTCTGCTTCGAATAGGACTGGAACATCTGTTTTTAACCCAAAAAAATCAAGAGCTTCACAGCTCATCGGATTTGTCCAGTATGAATATTCTGAGCGTGCTTTCGGATGGTACGTGACGTGCCTTGGAATTCGTCCACCAAACTTGGTGAGGCCAGTGCCTTTTTAACGACGTAGTCGTCGTCACCTTCACAGCAGCCCTTGTGAGTCGAGTCTGCGAACGACCGCGTGGGCGAGCGAATGAGTGAGTCGTAGAGGTACGACGGGAGTGAATGAGTTATGGGGGGGGGGGGGGTGGGCATGTGTGAAAATGAGATCGGAGCGAATGAAACGAGTCGTCCTCGAGGACGGGGGTCGGCAATTTCGCGTGGCAAAACGAACGACTAACAAACGGGAATTGGTCGGATGGAATGAGTGACGCGAATGAGTGACGCGATGGGAACGACTCAATTTTTTTTTTTAAATCGACACTGAATCCCAAAGTTTGATGAGCCGCGTCTCATGCTGTGAAATCTTCTAAAACGATCGGACCACACGTGTCTGTGTGTGTGTCGTGTACATACTTAACATAAGCTAATATATTACAGAAAAGTGTCGATATATATTACAAAAAGCAATGCCTAATCTATACCGTTGGCGTAACCCTTATATATATTATATAATAATTGTAACAGAGAGAGAGAGGGGACGTCTACGTGGGAGATATTTTACGAAGTGATGGTTTATTTTTACCGGGAGGGGATAACTTAAAAAGATGTTTTTGGAGGGAGGATTGCCCGCTCGGGGTGTAAAGATGTCGCTATGCACGGATGTTTGATCGTTCCACGACAGAAAACACATCAGCAGCAAGCAGCAGCAAGCAGGAGCATAGGTGACACGTTGAAATTGGAATTGGTGCAAACGTTTCGGAGGCTAGGACCCTCTTGAGCGCTTGGCAAGGGGGTAGTAGTGGGGGTTGTTGGGGTGTTGGTGACAGCCTTGAGACTATGAAAAGTCGACGATGTTTGTAGTTTAGCAGGTAAGGCTCCCCCCACCACCAACCACTGAGCTTCTACTACATAGCCTGGTTTGTGTTGTTTGTCAGAAACGAGGGGGCTAACGCGAGTGGTAACGGCTCAACGACACTGGATGTTTGTCGACTGGGAATTTCCAGCGGCCAAATAACTCCTTAAACACTCGTCGTTGTCGTAGTTGTTGTTGATGATGATGATTCTAAATGTGGAAGGGGAGAAAACAAATCATAGGAGCCGGAGGTGGGGGGGGTGATAGAGAGAGAGAGACAGAGACACAGAGAGGGACACATAGACACAGCGAGAGACACAGAGAGATAGACACAGAGAGAGAGAGAGACACAGCGAGACAGAGAGACAGAGAGAGATACACAGAGAGAGATACACAGAGAGAGATACACAGAGAGAGAGACACAGAGAGAGACACAGAGAGAGACACACAGAGAGACAGAGACAGACAGAGAGAGATAGAGGCACGGAGAGAGACAGAGAGACACAGAGAGAGACACACACAGAGAGAGAGACAGAGAGACTGCAAACTCCAAATATACAGCAGCAGGCGTCGTCAGGGTCTAGATCGAACCCCACGGACCTCCTGCACACCAGGCGAGATAGTCAACATCTCCTGGCGGGGCTCTTCACAATGTGTGACCGGCTGTCCTCCCGCGTGTTACAGCAGCGGGCTGTTGTTGATGTGGTCGAACGCGTGGGGGGTTTACGGTATGTTCCTGCTGTTGCGTTATGGATATCGTCCAGTCGTTGAGGCTGATGATGATGATGTTGATGCTGCTGCTGCTGATGATGTTGCTGATGATGATGAGGTTGAATTCATCAGAGGTGTCGTCAAATTGATGATCTACGTTGTCCTATGCAGCCGATGCGAGGCAACGGCGTTTACCCATTTCCCGTCTCGTGTACAAAATAAAGTGACAACACCGATATTTGTTGTGTGTGTTGTGTTGTGTGTGTTGTGGTGTGTTGTGGTGGTGGTGGCGTGGGGAGCGGTGGCGCAGTGGTTAGCGCCTCTGCGCTACACGAATCCGGCGACCCCGAGTTCCATTCACGGACAGCACCGATGACGCATCAGCGAATCCGGTCCTGGGTCTCCCCTAGGTCGACTCAGCCTCAAACGAGTCACTGCTGCTGCGCTGTGTGAAACGTCAGTATTGGGGAGACAAAGGCGGCCGGGCGTGGGTATGCCCACCCTACCCCCTTAGCGCGCTAATAGCACTTGACCCGAGATGCTGTGGAGCCTACACAGGCGGAAGGGGATCTTTGTCTTTATGTGTGCATGTTGCACACACAAGAACTCACCCACTCATCCAACACGCACGCCACAAAGATAAAGATCCCCCGCGTGGCCTCGGCAGACAGTCGGGGCAAGTGCTGTGAGCGGAGTAGCGAGCACCTACGACACACGAGGGGGGGTATGGGTGGTCAGCGCCACGCCCGGCCGCCTTTGTCTCCCCAGTGACGATGTTTATTACGAACCAGCAGAGGCCCAGAGCCGGTTTAATAAACGTCACTGGGTGTTGGCCGTGAGCGGGAATTGAACATTCACACACTCGCTAAACACACTCCTACTTACACACACATACACACACTAAAACACCACTCCTACTTACACACACACACTCATACTTACACACTCATACCTACACACTTATACTTACACACACACACACTCACACTAAAACACACTCCTACTTACACACACATACACACACTAAACACACTCCTACTTACACACACACACTCATACTTACACACTCATACCTACACACTTATACTTACACACACCACACTCACACTAAAACACACTCCTACTTACACACACGTTATACTAAACACACTCATACCTACACACACACACTCACACCAAACACTCATACTTACACACACACACTAAACACATCATACTTACACACACACTCACACCAAATACACTCCTACTTACACACACTTACACTAAAACACACTCATACTTACACACACACACACCAAAAGACACTTGTACTTACACACGCACACTCACACACTCACACTAAAACACACTCATACTTACACACACACACTCACACACACTCACACTAAACACACTCCTACTTACACACACGCTAAAACACACTCATACTTACACACTCATACTTACACACTCATACTTACACACACTCACCCAAACACACTCCTACTTACATACTTACCTACACACTCATACTTACACACACACTCACACACTCATACTTACCACACACTCACACTAAACCACTCCTACTTACACACACACACTCATACCTACACACACCTACACACACCAAACACACTCATACCTACACACTCACACCTCACACACCAAAACACACTCATACTTACACACACACCAAAACACACTCATACTTACACTCATACCTACACACTCATACCTACACACACACACACACCAAACACACTCATACCTACACACACACACTCACACCTACACATACAACACCTACACACACCACAGACACAGAACACGTACACACACCATACACACACACAGACACCTCACACACACACCTACACACCAGACACACACGTACACACACACACTCACTACACACACACTCACACAACACACCTACACACACGCCTACACACACCCCACACACACAGACACCCACACCTACACACACACACCTACATACACACAGACACACACCTACACACCCCACACACACAGACACATACACACACCCTACCTACCACACACTCACATACACACACACTCACACCCCACACACCACACACACACCTACACACACACACACACACCTACACACAGACACACACCTACACACACCACCCACAGACACATACACACACACACCTACCTACACACACACAGACACCTACACACACAGGACACACATCTACACACACCCCACACACACAGACACATACACACACACACCTACCTACACACACACAGACACACACCTACACACACCCCACACACACAAGACACCCACACACCTGATGAGTCACTTCCGAACCGCACTCGTGACGTCACTCGCTGGGCCTCTTAGCGGTGTCTTCCGGGGGAGCAGAGGGTGGGGGGGTTGGACGTCGCCTGGCACCAGCGGGTCACGGGGGGGTGGGTGAAGGGGTGGGGAGAGGGGGGAGGGGTGGGGGAAGAGAGGGTGGAGGGGGAGGGGGGGAGAGGGTGAGGAGGGGGGATGGTTGGGAGGGGTGGGGGAGGGGTGGAGGGTGGAGGGGGGAGGGGTGGGGGGTGGAGGGGGGTGGAGGGGTGGAGGGTGGAGGGGGGAGGGGTGGGGGTGTGAAACGCAGAAAACACGCTCGCCTTGTTCTGTATTGCTGGGCGCTGAGTGACTGTCTGTGTCACCCACACTGCCTGTGTCACCCACACTGTGCACCCACACTGTGTCACCCACACTGTGTCACCCACACTGTCTGTGTCACCCACACTGTGTCACCCACACTGTCTGTGTCACCCACACTGTGTCACCCACACTGTGTCACCCACACTGTGTCACCCACACTGTCTGTGTCATCCACACTGTGTCACCCACACTGTGTCACCCACACTGTGTCACCCACACTGTCTGTGTCACCCACACTGTGTCACCCACACTGCCTGTGTCACCCACACTGTGTCACCCACGCTGTGTCACCCACACTGTGTCACCCACACTGCCTGTGTCACCCACACTGTGTCACCCACGCTGTGTCACCCACACTGCCTGTGTCACCCACGCTGTGTCACCCACACTGTCTGTGTCACCCACACTGCCTGTGTCACCCACGCTGCCTGTGTCACCCACACTGTGTCACCCACACTGTGTCACCCACACTGTGTCACCCACACTGTCACACACACTGTGTCACCCACACTGCCTGTGTCACCCACACTGTGTCACCCACACTGTCACACACACTGTGTCACCCACACTGTCACACACACTGTGTCACCCACACTGTCTGTGTCACCCACACTGTGTCACCCACACTGTCACACACACTGTGTCACCCACACTGTCACACACACTGTGTCACCCACACTGTCTGTGTCACCCACACTGTGTCACCCACACTGTCTGTGTCACCCACACTGCCTGTGTCACCCACGCTGCCTGTGTCACCCACACTGTGTCACCCACACTGTGTCACCCACACTGTGTCACCCACACTGTGTCACCCACACTGCCTGTGTCACCCACACTGTCACACACACTGTGTCACCCACACTGTCTGTGTCACCGACACTGTGTCACCCACACTGTGTCACCCACACTGTGTCACCCACACTGTGTCACCCACACTGCCTGTGTCACCCACACTGTCTGTGTCACCACACTGTGTCACCCACACTGCCTGTGTCACCCACACTGTGTCACCCACACTGCCCGTGTCACACACACTGTGTCACCCACACTGCCTGGTCACACACACTGTCTGTGTCCCCACACTGTGTCACCCACACTGCCTGTGTCACCCACACTGCCTGTGTCACCCACACTGTGTCACCCACACTGCGTCACTACACTGCCTGTGTCACCCACACTGTCTGTGTCACCCACACTGCCTGTGTTACCCACACTGTGTCACCCACACTGCCTGTGTCACCCACACTGTGTCACCCACACTGCCTGTGTCACACACTGTCTGTGTCACCCACACTGTGTCACCCACACTGCCTGTGTCACACACACTGTCTGTGTCACCCACACTGTGTCACCCACACTGCCTGTGTCACACACACTGTGTCACCCACACTGCCTGTGTCACACACACTGTGTCA
>NC_083838.1:1603291-1620765 GCF_015708825.2 Lethenteron reissneri
TGAAAGTGATCATAGGAACTGTGACGGAATTTTCACAATTAATGACATCATGATTAAAGGTGGGGGGAGGAGGAGGGAGGAGGAGGAGGTCGTAGGATGAGCTCCCTGGGCAATGTCCAGTGAGGTTTTTTGTTTGTTGGAGCGAGAATCCGAAAGCCGTGAGCGAAGCTCCCAAGCCGATTGCTTCACCTCCCTTCCATCACCCCCCCCACCATCCCGCCCCCCACCATCCCGCCCCCACCACCCCGCCCCCCACCCCCCCACCATCCCGCCCCCCCCATCGGCTGCTCGCTCCCCCCAATGGTATCGACCACGACCACCACAGCAGCAGCAGCGGTGACGACGGCGGCGGTGTTACTCACCGGCAAACCAACTGAGGAAGTCGTGGGGGGGGTAGGTGGGTGGGTGGGGGGGGTGGGTGGGTGGGGGTGTGGGGGTAGGTGTGTGTGGGGTGGGTGGTAGGTGGGGTGGGTGGGTAGGTGTGTGTGGGGTGGGTAGGTGGAGGGTGAGTAGGTGTGGGGGTGGGTGGTGGGTGGGGTGTGGGGGGGGGGTGTGGATGAGTGGGTGGTTGGTGGGTGGTTAGGTGTGTGGAGGTGGGTGGTAGGTGGGTGTAGGGGTAGTGGTAGGTGGGGGGGGGGTAGGTGGGGGGGTAGGTGGGGGGGGTAGGTGGGTGGGGGGGGGTAGGTGGGTGGGTGGGTGGGGGTTGGGTGGGGGTGTGGAGAGGTGGGTGGGTAGGTGGGGGTGGTGTGGGGGGTGGTGGTAAGTGGGTGGGGGTGGTGGTAGGTGGGTGGGTGGGGGGTGGGTGGGGGTGTGGAGAGGTGGGTGGGTAGGTGGGGGGGTGTGGAGGTGGGTGGGGGGGGGGTGTGGGTGGTAGGTGGTGGGGGGGTAGGTGGGTGGGTGTTGTTGTTTTTGCGGGACAAACAACTCGCTGGGAGACGGCCACTCGCATCGCGCGCTGTCACAGCTGCACTATTCAGCGGCCGTCTGGAACGTTCTGTCCCTTCTCGCGTTAAGAGGCCGCACGGAGCTGAGGCGCTTTTGAGTCCTTCGTCTCGACGGACTCACTCCTCTCTCGAGAACTCCTTCCTGCGTCCAGTGGTCGTCCTCCTCCTGCCGCATCTCCGAATGGCTACGGTTGGCTACGTACGGTGCAAAGGAAGTTCAACATGCATGTGTAGCGACACAGCGCTGACCGTCGTACAGCAGCTGCAACACTTAGCACACACACGCCGCTGAGCGTGTACACGGTCTGTGTGTGTGTGTCTGTGTGTGTGTCTGTGTGTGTGTGTCTGTGTGTGTGTCTGTGTGTGTGTCTGTGTCTCTGTGTGTGTCTCTGTGTGTGTCTGTGTGTGTGTCTGTGTGTGTGTCTGTGTGTGTGTGGGTATCTGTGTGTGTGTCTGTGTCTCTGTGTGTGTCTCTGTGTGTGTGTCTCTGTGTGTGTGTCTGTGTGTGTGTGGGTATCTGTGTGTGTGTCTATGTCTCTGTGTGTGTCTCTGTGTGTGTGTCTCTGTGTGTGTGTCTGTGTACCAACTTGCTGGCTAAAGCACAGCAAGTTGGCACAGTATGGGGCACAGGTGGTGCATCAGCCACTCATCTCGGTCATCTCGGTCAGTCGACCCGTGGCACCACCTGGGTCTGCCCCGTGACCTCCTGCCAGCCGCCGTTCACCACTAAGTGGCGGTGACGTCACCACGGCGCTTGTGCCAGGCTAGGTGCTCTTTGAGGCAACCACGTGAAGTGTCGAAGGCTCGCTGCTGGCAGGGAGAGGTCACGGGACAGACCCGGCAGGTGCCATCGGTTGACTGATTGAGATGACTGGCTGATGCACCACCTGTGCTCCCTACTGTGCCAACTTGCTGTGCTTTAGCCACCCGGCGCTCCGCTCGTTGTTGTGAGCGTCGCTCATCCGCCCTCCGTTGTTGTTGGAGGGCGACTGCCTCCAACTGCCCAGTAGCGTCCTTCACGAGCCTCCTCCACAGAGGCCGATCTTGACACCGCTGGTACCGGTCATCGGCAAGTCCACTCAGCTCCACGTCCTCCAGTACCACATCACTCCATCTCTTCTCTAGCCCGTGTCACTCACTCAGCCATTCACCCACACACTTACTCACTCACCCATCCACTCACTCACCCACTCACCCATCAGCTCCATCTCTTCTCTAGCCCGTGTCACTCACCCACCCACTCACCCATCATTCCATCTATTCTCTAGCCCGTGTCACTCACCCACCCACTCACCCATCACTCCATCTCTTCTCTAGCCCGTGTCACTCACCCACCCACTCACCCATCACTCCATCTCTTCTTTAGCCCGTGTCACTCACCCACTCACCCATCACTCCATCTCTTCTCTAGCCCGTGTCACTCACCCACCCACTCACCCATCACTCTATCTCTCTCTAGCCTGTGTCACTCACCCACCCACTCACCCATCACTCACCCACTCACCCACTCACTCACTCACCCACTCACTCACCCGCCCACCCACCCACTCACCCATCACTCTATCTCTCCTCTAGCCCGTGTCACTCACCCACCCACTCACCCATCACTTCATCTTTTCTCAAGCCCGTGTCACCCGCTCACCCACTCACCCATCACTCCATCTCTTCTCTAGTCAGGGTCACTCACTCACCCATCACTCACCCACTCACTCACCCACTCACTCACCCACTCACTCACTCACCCACTCACTCACTCACCCACTCACCCATCACTCCATCTCTTCTCTAGCCCGTGTCACTTACTCACCCACTCACCCATCACTCCATCTTTTCTCGAGCCCGTGCCTCACCCACCCACCCACTCACCCATCACTCCATCCCGCCTCTAGTCCGTGTCACTCACTCACCCACTCACCCATCACTCCGTCTCTTCTCTAGCCCGTGTCTCACCCACCCACCCACTCACCCACACACTCACCCACTCACTCACTCACCCACTCACCCATCACTCCATCTCTTCTCTAGCCCGTGTCACTCACCCACCCACTCACCCATCACTCACCCACTCACTCACTCACCACTCACTCACTCACTCACCCACCCACTCACCCACACACTCACCCACTCACTCACTCACCCACTCACCCATCACTCCGTCTCTTCTCTAGCCCGTGTCACTCACGCACCCACTCAACCATCACTCCATCTCTTCTCGAGCCCGTGTCACCCACCCACCCACTCAACCATCACTCCATCTCTTCTCGAGCCCGTGTCACTCACCCACCCACTCACCCATCACTCCATCTCTTCTCTAGCCCGTGTCACTCACCCACCCACTCACCCATCACTCACCCACTCACTCACTCACCCACTCACTCACTCACCCACCCACTCACCCACACACTCACCCACTCACTCACTCACCCACTCACCCATCACTCCGTCTCTTCTCGAGCCCGTGTCACCCACCCACCCACTCACCCATCACTCCATCTCTTCTCGAGCCCGTGTCACCCACCCACCCACTCACCCATCACTCCATCTTTTCTCAAGCCCGTGTTACTCACCCACCCACTCACCCATCACTCACCCACTCACTCACTCACCCACTCACTCACCCACTCACTCACTCACCCACCCACTCACCCATCACTCCGTCTTTTCTCTAGCCCCTGTCACTCACCCACCCACTCACCCATCACTCTATCTCTTCTCGAGCCCGTGTCACCCACCCACCCACTCACCCATCACTCCATCTCTTCTCGAGCCCGTGTCACCCACCCACCCACTCACCCATCAGCTCCATCTCTTCTCGAGCCCGTGTCACCCACCCACTCACCCATCACTCCATCTCTTCTCGAGCCCGTGTCACCCACCCACCCACTCACCCATCACTCCATCTCTTCTCGAGCCCGTGTCACCCACCCACCCACTCACCCATCACTCCATCTCTTCTCTAGCCCGTGTCACTCACTCACCCACCTCACCATCACTCCATCTCTTCTCTAGCCCGTGTCACTCACCCACCCACTCACCCATCACTCCATCTCTTCTCTAGCCCGTGTCACCCACCCACCCACTCACCCATCACTCCATCTCTTCTCTAGCCCGTGTCACCCACCCACCCACTCACCCATCACTCCATCTCTTCTCGAGCCCGTGTCACCCACCCACCCACTCACCCATCACTCCATCTCTTCTCTAGCCCGTGTCACTCACCCACCCACTCACCCATCACTCCATCTCTTCTCGAGCCCGTGTCATTCACCCACCCACTCACCCATCACTCCATCTCTTCTCGAGCCCGTGTCACCCACCCACCCACTCACCCATCACTCCATCTCTTCTCTAGCCCGTGTCACCCACCCACCCACTCACCCATCACTCTATCTCTTCTCGAGCCCGTGTCACCCACCCACCCACTCACCCATCACTCCATCTCTTCTCGAGCCCGTGTCACCCACCCACCCACTCACCCATCACTCCATCTCTTCTCTAGCCCGTGTCACTCACCCACCCATCACTCCATCTCTTCTCTAGCCCGTGTCACCCACCCACCCACTCACCCATCACTCCATCTCTTCTCTAGCCCGTGTCACCCACCCACCCACTCACCCATCACTCTATCTCTTCTCGAGCCCGTGTCACCCACCCACCCACTCACCCATCACTCCATCTCTTCTCTAGCCCGTGTCACTCACCCACCCATCACTCCATCTCTTCTCTAGCCCGTGTCACCCACCCACCCACTCACCCATCACTCCATCTCTTCTCTAGCCCGTGTCACCCACCCACCCACTCACCCATCACTCCATCTCTTCTCTAGCCCGTGTCACCCACCCACCCACTCAACCATCACTCCATCTCTTCTCTAGCCCGTGTCACCCACCCACCCACTCACCCATCACTCCGTCTCTTCTCGAGCCCGTGTCACCCACCCACCCACTCACCCATCACTCCATCTCTTCTCGAGCCCGTGTCACTCACCCACCCATCACTCCATCTCTTCTCTAGCCCGTGTCACCCACCCACCCACTCACCCATCACTCCATCTCTTCTCTAGCCCGTGTCACTCACCCACCCATCACTCCATCTCTTCTCTAGCCCGTGTCACCCACCCACCCACCCACTCACCCATCACTCCATCTCTTCTCTAGCCCTTGTCACTCACCCACCCACTCACCCATCACTCCATCTCTTCTCGAGCCCGTGTCACCCACCCACCCACTCACCCATCACTCCATCTCTTCTCGAGCCCGTGTCACTCACCCACCCACTCACCCATCACTCCATCTCTTCTCGAGCCCGTGTCACTCACCCACCCACTCACCCATCACTCCATCTCTTCTCGAGCCCGTGTCACCCACCCACTCACCCACCCACTCACCCATCACTCCATCTCTTCTCGAGCCCGTGTCACTCACCCACCCACTCACCCATCACTCCATCTCTTCTCGAGCCCGTGTCACCCACCCACCCACTCACCCATCACTCCATCTCTTCTCGAGCCCGTGTCGCGCCCGTTTAGCCCCCTCTATCTATCCGAACAGAAGCTGATTGGGGAAGCGGTGGCTGGGCATGCGGGCTACGTACACAAAAACACAGACACACACACACACACACGTATTCATACACTTACTCACAAAGACAAAGATACTCGTGTAGCCTTTAACAGCTTGTTGGGGCAAGTGCTGTTAGCGAGCACCTATGAAGGTCGGCACGGCACCCGAGGGGGTGGGTGGCCAGCACCACGCCCGGCCGCCTTTGTCTCCCTAGTAGCGATGTTTACACATCGCACCAGGTACTCATTTGAGGCTGAGTCGACATAGAGGAGGCCCAGGACCGGTTCAGATAATTGTCACTGATGTTGGCAATGAGCGGGAATCGAACTCGGGTCGCCGGGTTCGTAGCGCAGCGTAGCGCTAACCGCTGCACCACCGCTCCCTCTCGCACAGACACATACACACACTCGAAAACAACCTTACACACATCGGAAGAACATTACTCACCGCCGCATACTGCTGACACACACACTTACACACACACGTGGACACACACACTTACATACACACGTGGACACACACACGTGGACACACACACACTCTGGCACACGGAGTTTCGCTAAGAATGTAAACAGCGAATACGTCACGGACAAGACAAAGCTGCCCCCTGTAGCCTCAACAGACTGTTGGGGCAAGTGCTGTTAGCGAGCAGCACCTATGAAGGCCGAAACGGCACGCGAGGGGGTGGGTGGCCAGCACCACGCCCGGCCGCCTTTGTCTCCCCGGTGGCGGTGTTTACACACCGCACCAGGTACTTATTTGAGGCTGAGTCGACTTAGGGAAGGTCCAACATCGGTTAAGATAATCGTGTGGCCGTGAGCGGGACTCGAATTCGGGTCGCTGGGTTCATAGCGCAGCGCAGCACTACCCGCTACTCCACAGCACCGAGAAAAATACGAAAACACACTCACGTCACTCAGGCTGTGGGACTCTGTGTGAGTCTATGTGTGTCTGTGTGAGTCTATGGGTCTCTGTGGGAGTCTATGGGTCTCTGTGTGAGTCTATGTGTGTCTGTGTGAGTCTATGGGTCTCTGTGGGAGTCTATGGGTCTCTGTGTGAGTCTATGGGTCTCTGTGTGAGTCTATGGGTCTCTGTGGGAGTCTATGGGTCTCTGTATGAGTCTATGGGTCTATCAGTGAGTCTATGGATATCTGTGTGAGTCTATGGGACTCTGTGTGAGTCTATGGGTCTCTGTGTGAGTCTATGGGTCTCTGTATGAGTCTATGGGTCTCTGTGTGAGTATATGTGTGAGTCTATGGGTTTCTGTATGAGTCTATGGGTCTGTGTTTAGTCTATGGGTCTCTTTGTGAGTCTATGGGTCTCTGTGTGAGTCTATGGGTCTCTGTGGGAGTCTATGGGTCTCTGTGTGAGTCTATGGGTCTCTGTGTGAGTCTGTGTGTGAGTCTATGGGTCTCTGTGTGAGTCTATGGGTCTCTGTGTGAGTCTGTGTGTGAGTCTATGGGTCTCTGAGTCTATGGGTCTCTGTGTGAGTCTATGGGTCTCTGTGTGAATCTATGGGTTTTTGTGTGAGTCGATGGGTCTCTGTGTGAATGTATGTGTCTCTATGTGAGTCCATGGGTCTCTGTGTGAGTCTATGGGTCTCTGTGTGAATCTAATGGTCTCTATGTGAGTCCATGGGTCTCTATGTGAGTCCATGGGTCTCTGTGTGAGTCCATGGATCTCTAAGGCTATGGAGTCCCTTTGTGAGTCTGTGGGTCTCTTTATTCAGGACTACGCCTTTCTATGTGGCTCTGCGTTCCTCTGTGTGAGTCGATTGGTCCCCATGTTAATCTGGAGCGCATGTACACGTGGTCAATGCAGACATGACTCAGCATTAGACCTCCTTTGCCAGTACCAAAATATAATAATAATAGGGGTTTTCCCCTTTTTTTCTGGCAACAAACTGAAACCTTTAAACGAGGATTCATGTTTGCATTAACCACAATAGTTGCAGTCAAAACGCAAACAAAAAACACACTGATAAGATATGCATTGACCTTGTATTGTGGTTAATGCAGACATGAAGCCTCGTAAAAAAAAAGTTTCAGTTTTGTTGCCAGAAATAAAGGGGGAAACCCTATTATTATATTTTGGTACTGGCAAAGAAGGTCTAATGATGTAGATGCTCACCCCCAGCCCTCATCACTTTGATAGTACATTGTCTTTGAGCTGTACGCCTTTTGGCGTCCTCTGGTCGAGCACCAATTGGGTCGACGCTCAAAAGAAAGCCGTCTTTGGTGTGGACCAATCAGTTTCAAGGACAATGCAGATATTACACTGGTCAACAACAAAAAAAATTTTTTCTGGCCTGGACTTTGTAGCTGTTTTAGACTAATTGCAGGGTGCTGATTGCAAATCTGAGCTCAGATTTGCTCTATCACATCTAATTTTTATGCTATCGGCATACCCCATTTTCATTGATTTTACCCGAAATTAACTCCGTCACTTATGATTGCAAGTTGTTGCGAGTCAGTGACTGCTTTAGTGTTAAAATATGGTGCTGTATTTTTTTGGATGGTGTGTTTATATAATATCATTTTATGTAGATATCCACATTTATTTAATATTTTTCTTCTGCAGTTTTTATTGAAAATGCAATATTTGATATCTCAAAAACCTGATGTGATAGACAAAAACTGATGCCAGATTTGGAATCAGCACCCCAAAATTACATTAAAACCGTTGGAATACCTCATGCCAGAAAAAGTGTGTTGACCAGTGATATCAGAGTGTGTTTTTTGTTTGCATTTTATCAAATATTGCATTTTCAATCAAAACTGCAGAAGAAAAATATTAAATAAATGTCGATATCTACACAAAATGATATTATAAACACACTATCCTAAAAACACAGCACCATATTTTAACACTAAAGCAGTCACCGACTCGCAATAACTTGCAATCATAAGTGACAGAGTTAATTTCGGGTAAAATCAATGAAAATGGGGTATGCCGATAGCATAAAAATGAGATGTGATAGAGCAAATCTGCGATCAGATTTGGAATCAGCACCCTGAAATTAGTCTAGAAGTCCAGGCTAGAAAAAATGTTTTTTTGTTTGTTGTTGACCAGTGTTATATCTGCATTGTCCTTGAAACTGATTGGTCCACGCCAAGGGACGGCTTTCTTTTGAGCCTCGACCCAATTGGTGCTCGACCAGATGACGCCAAAAGGCGCCCACAGCTCAAAGACAATGCACTATCAAAGTAACAGAGGGCTGGGGGTGAGCATCTGCATCATTAGACCTCCTTTGCCAGTTCCAAAATATAATAATAGGTAAAATTATAAACGTATAAATATCGTTATACGTGACTTTACCGAAAAAACCAAAGAATAATTCCTGCAGTCACGAAAGCTCCAAAAATAAAAAAAATTAAGATATAATAATAGGGGTTTTCCCTATTTTTCTGGCAACAAAACTGAAATATTTTTTTACGAGGCTTCATGTAACTGCATTAACCACAATACAAGGCCAATGCATATCTTATCAGAGCGTGTTTTTTGTTTGCATTTTGACTGTGTTATTAGTCAGGATATCCGAGTGCGTGAATCGCTGCGGTGGTCACCCACGGCACCGAACCGCTTCGACAACTTTGGCCGCGGACTTTTTGGCGCAGATGCTTCTGGAATGACTCTTGAAGCACGCAACGCCACTGGGGGGGGGGGGGGGGGAGAGACAAAGGCGGTCGGGCGGGGTGTGCGTGGCTGGTCACACACCCCAACGCCACCCTTCGTGTGAGCGCTCGCCAAAAGCACTTGCCCCTCCCTCCCCCCCTACGACCTTGTAAAGCCACACGGGGGATCTTTGTCTTTACATTGGAGAGCGGTGGCGCAGCGGTTGGGCGCTCCGCTCACCCGAGTTTCATTCCCGCTCACGGCCAACGCGCGCGGCGCAAACGAGCACCTTGCTGCCGTGTGCGTCAGCATCAACCCCGGGGATACTCAGGCGGGCGGGAGTGGTTTCCTGCTAGACACAGCACCGATCTCATGCGTGGCTAACAGCGCTTGCACCCCTCCTCCCACCCCTCCCCAACAGCCCGTAAAGAGCTACACGGGTGACCTTTGCCTGTGTGCCCAGGTGTGCGTGCACATGCCCGGGCACGTCTTGTGCGTGCACAGGTCACCACCGCGAGCGCGCTAATTGCCTTCTGATTGTGGGAGCGGTGGCGCAGCGGTTAGCGCGCTGAGGTTTTTTTTTAATTTCCTGCCACGGGTTGACGGCGGTGGCGAGCGAGCGAGCGACATCGCCGGGGTCACCACCCCCCCCCTCTAGGTCGACTCAGCCCTTAAACGAGTTGAGTTGTTACCTGCAAACAGCGTCAGCATCAGTGGCGGGTGATGTTATCAAGGCGCCCGAAATGATAAAAGAAAAACACGTAAATATTAAAAACACGCATTTTGAACTCGCACAGTAAAGTTATTGTATTTTGTCATTTGCGATACAGCCGGATAATAAGCCAAATCGCTAGCCTCAAACACCCGGTCGTTCGTAAAAGTCGAAGGCGGTATAGTACTATAGTGATAGAGCAAGTGCAGAATCACTGAACCGGAATTGATCGCTTGGAAGCATTTAGCGCGAGGCCCTTGAAAGTGCGGGGCCCGTAGCTCCATATGTAGTAGTAGCTACTACTACATATGGAGCTACTACATTTGTAGTAGCTCCATATGTAGTAGTACATATGTAGTAGTAGCTACATATGTAGTATATATGTAGCTACTACTACACATCTACTAATTATGTAGCTACTTCATGTCAAGCTGCTTTTGCTACGATGATCATCCGTCACTGATCAGCATCGGGGGAGACAAATGTGGTCCTTGCGCCCAACAGTTCCGTGTGAACTGTACGCAGTCGCCTTTGAACGAAGACGTGGAGCGGATTGGACTTGCACAAGACCGGTACCAGCGGTGTCAAGACCGGTGGATGAGGAGGATGAGGAGGCTCGTGAAGGACGCTACTGGGCAGTTGGAGGCAGTCGCCCTCAAACAACAACGGAGGGCGGAGGAGCGACGCTCACAACCACGAGCGGAGCGCCGGGTGGATAAAGCACAGCAAGTTGGCACAGTAGGGGGCACAGGTGGGTGCATCAGCCAGTCATCTCGGTCATCTCGGTCAGTCGATCCGTGGCACCTGCTGGGTTTGCCCTGTGATCTCCTGCCAACAACAGCGGAGGGTGGAGGAGCGAGTTGGCACATCAGGGGGCACAGGTGGTGGTGCATCAGCCAGTCATCTCACTTCAGTCAACCGATGGCACCTGCTGGGTGTGTCCCGTGACCTCCCCCTGCCAGCAGCGAGCCTTCGACACTTCACGTGGCAGCACCTAGCCTGGCACAAGCGCCGTGGTGACGTCACCGCGAGGAGGAGGCTCGTGAAGAACGCTGTCGGTCACCCCTCCAGCGAACAGGCGGAGGAGCGACGCTCACAACAACGCCGAGCGGAGCGCCGGGTGGATAAAGCACAGCAAGTTGGCACAATGGTGGAGTCACCGGTGGTGACATGGACCGCTTCGGCACTTGCCCCAGGAGTCTTCGCGGGCTATACGGGGGGGCCTTTACCTTTGTGCACGATAACCTTGGACAATGGTGGGAGGGGGGGGGCTCTATCCACCCACCCCCACCCACCCCACCCACCCCACCCACCCCACCCACCCCACCCACCACATGCACAGAGACGGGTCCAGGGTCCAGATTGTACCCGCGACGCTTGTGTACACAGCGTGCGAATGACCGCGACAGTCTGTACACACGTGTCGGTGGGCCTCCCCTAGGTCGGCTCAGCCTCAAATGAGTATCTGGTGCGGTGTGTGGTTACACATCGCCACTGAGGAGACAAAGGCGGCTGTGGGTGGTGGTGGTGGTGGTTGTGGTGGTGGTGGTGGTGGTGGTGCTGATCACCCACCCCCTCGTGTGCCGCTGTGCCGGCCTTCATAGGTTGCTGCTACTCGCTAACAGCACTTGCCCCGACAGTTCGTTGCAGGCTACACGGTGGATCTTTGTCTTTGTGGGGAGCGGTGGCGCAGTGGTTAGCGCGCCGCGCCACGAACTTCACCCACCGAGTTCGATTCTCGCTCACGGTGGCGTGGGTGTGGGCCTCCCCTAGGTCGGCTCAGCCTTAAATCCACGATGGCAGCACTTGCCCCCCACCGCGTGACGCGCTACTCGGGGGGCCTTTGCCTTTGTGTTGAACTTGCAGCTCGCATGACTGGGAATAAGATGCGTGGGCAGTGCGATCTGCGCATGCGCGGCACGTCCCCCCCGCCCCCCCGCCCCCCCGCCCCCCCCGCCCCCACACCTGTACAGGTGAGACACCCCTCCCCCATCCCAATCCTCCAGCCCCCACCTCCACTTCCTGTACCCATATATGGGCACAGGAAGTGATGGGTGGGTGGTGGTGGTGGTGATTGTGATGGTGGTTGTTGGGATGGTGGTTGTTGGGATGGTGGTTGTTGGGATGGTGGTGGTGATTGGTGGTAGTGGTGATGGTTTGTGGGGAGCGGCAATGTAGCTACGAACCCAGCAACCCGAGTTCGATTCCCGATCCCAGCTGTCCCAGCGATACCAATTCTTTGTCTTTAATTATCGGAACCGGTAATTCCTCCCACCCCCCCCCCTAGATCGTCTCAAAGTTGACCGGGCATCACGTGGTGCGGCTGTCCACCCACCCACCCCTTCGTGTTGGCATGCCGGCCTTCTTAGGTGCTGCTCGCTAACTAACAGCACTTGCTCCGAAAACCTGTTGAGGCTACACGGGGGAGCTTTGGCTTTGGTCGAGGTGGGAAATTGGGAGCGTTGAGCGAGGGGTTTGTCCGGGAACAGCGTTCCCACGCCCCACGTCTCTGTGGTGCCGACAGGGACCCGGTGTCTCACTCACCCACACTCAACCACATCCACCCACATCCACCCACACTCACCCACACTCACCCACACTCACATTCACTCACACTCACTCACATCCACCCACACTCACTCACACTCACACACATCCACCCACACTCACCCACACTCACCACATCCACACTCACTCACCCACATCCACACTCACCCACACTCACCTACACTCACCCACACTCACCCACACTCACCCACACTCACCCACACATTACCGGAGAGCGAGAGGGGTGGGTCGTCACTTTCACCGACAAGACATCGTCAGTGCAAGGACCGCCACACATCACTTGAAAGCCATTGTTGGGTTTGACAGCAGCACGCTGATGATGATGATGTCGGGGGGGGGAGGGAGGGGGGAGGGCCTGCATGTCAGGGGCCCCACTGAAGGCCACCAGGAGGCCGTCAGTGGCCTTCCAAGAACGCCGCTCTACGCGTTCCTACCTGAGTCTCTGCACGTTCTGACCCCGTGACCTCTACTGGACACCTGTAGAGTGGGTGGTTGGGGGGGGGTGAGAGAAGAGCTTCATAGTTCATCGGATTCCTCCTGCGGAGTGAATAATTAGTGAGAAGGCCGCACTAAAGGCCACCAAAGGAGGCCACCAGGGGCCCCACAGGGCCTTGCAATGAAGGCCGCCGCTCGAAAACGCGCAACGTTGACTCTCAAGAAAATCTTCTTGGTTCTTTCGGTAAAGTCACGTAGAATGGAAATAATAAAATAATACGGCTGCTTGCGTTGTGGCCGAAACGTCGTGAGAATTATTGTATTTTATATTTTCCATTCTACGTGACTTTACCGAAAGAACCAAGAAGATGAATCCCTGCAGTCACGAAAGCTTTAAATCGAAATTTAATATTTTATTATGTTTTATTTTTATTATTTTATTATTTCCATTCTACGTGACTTTACCGAAAGAACCAAGAATATGAATCCCTGCAGTCACGAAAGCTTTAAATCGAAATCTCAAGAAAATGTGGAGGAAAATCCCAGGGAAAAAAATTCCACGGAGAGAGAGACACGCAAACTCCAAAATATACAAACGGGCGTCAGGGTCTGGATCGAGGCCGCGACCTCCTGTAAGCCAGGGCGAATTGGAACGAAGTTATGCGACTTGTCAATGAGGTTTATTCACAATCTTGGTTGTGTGTGGGTCTCTCCTCTTAATCTGCAGTGCGCGCACGCACGCACGCACACGCCCCGTGATGCACTCACGCGCTCATACCGATGTTTACACGCCTAATCAGGTGCTCGTTTGAGGCCGAGTCGACCTAGGGGAGGTCCAGGTAGCCGTTCTGATATTTCGGTGTTGTTGGCAGTGCCGGATGAAGTTAGTGCGGGGCCTGTAGCATGATGTTATAAAAAGGCCCTATATTTAAACAAACACGTAAATATTAAAACACAACAGTTAAACTTGCACAGGAAAGTAATTGTATTTTATCATTTGCTATACAGCCAGAAAATACGACTAATCGCTAACCTTAAACACCCAGTCGTTCATAAAAGTCGAAGGCGGTATAGTACTATAGCAATAGAGCAAGTGCAGAATCACTGAACCGGAATTGATAACTTGAAAGCATTTAGCGCGGGGCCCTTGAAAGTGCGGGGCCCGTAGCTACTACACGTGTAGCAGCTACTACACGTGTAGCAGCTACTACACGTGTAGCAGCTACTACACGTGTAGCAGCTACTACACGTGTAGCAGCTACTACATACTACACGTGTAGCAGCTACTACACGTGTAGCAGCTACTACACGTGTAGCAGCTACTACACGTGTAGCAGCTACTACACGTGTAGCAGCTACTACACGTGTAGCAGCTACTACACGTGTAGCAGCTACTACACGTGTAGCAGCTACTACACGTGTAGCAGCTACTACACGTGTAGCAGCTACTACACGTGTAGCAGCTACTACACGTGTAGCAGCTACTACACGTGTAGCAGCTACTACACGTGTAGCAGCTACTACACGTGTAGCAGCTACTACACGTGTAGCAGCTACTACACGTGTAGCAGCTACTACACGTGTAGCAGCTACTACACGTGTAGCAGCTACTACACGTGTAGCAGCTACTACTTTTATAGCGACTTCTGCTACGAGGATCATCAGGCACTGGTTGTTGGTCGCGAGTGAAGAATCGAACTCGGGTCGCAGTGCAGCGTTAACCACTAGCGCCACCGCTCCCCCCCAGACACACACAAAGACAAAGACCGCCCGTGTAGTCTTAACAAACTGCAGGGGCAAGTGCTGTTAGCGAATAGTATAGCACCTATGAAGGCCGGAAGGGCACATGGGGGAGGGGGGAGGGGTGGGTAACAAACGGCCGCCTTTGTCTCCCTAAGTGACGATCTTTACACAAAAGACAAAGATCCCCGTGTAGCCTTAACAGACTACAGGGGCAAGTGCTGTTAGCGAGCAGCACCTATGAAGGCCGGCACGGCACACTCTCGGGGATGGGTGGCCATCACCACGCCCGGCCGCCTTTGTCTCCCCAGTGGCGATGTTTACTACGCACCGCACCAGGTACTACTCGTTTGAGGCTGAGTCTACCTAGAGGTTGCGCCGAGGACCGGTTCATATAATCGCTGGTGGCGCCGTGAACGGGAATCGAACTCGGGGGTCGCCGGGTTCGCGACTGGAGGGGAACCTTCCAGAGGCCGAGGCGAGTTATTTATTTATTTAAATTGAGCCCCCCCCCGCACCCCCCACCCCCCGCACCCCCTCGGGCTGGCCTTTGTTTATTTATTTAGTTGCTCTGTTTGCATAGCCCCACGGAGCGAGGATCGGTGGGGGGAGGGGCCGGGGGGGAGGGGGCACTAGGGCAAGGTGACGAGGGGGAGGGGCCGAGGAGGACGGGGGGAGGGGCCGAGGGGGAGGGGGGGAGGGGCCGAGGGGGAGGGGGGGAGGGGCCGAGGGGGACGGGGGGAGGGGCCGAGGGGGATGGGGGGAGGGGCTCAAGGGGGTCTCAGACCGCATTCAACCGGCTCCGACTGTGCCCCTCCCCGCACGCGGGTGGGGCTGTAACAGGTGAGTGGGTGGGTGGGTCCTGGGCCTCTCCTAGGTCGACTCGGCCTCAAATGAGTATCTTGTGCGCGCTGCGTCAACACCGCCGGAGTGGTGCTGGCCACCCATCCCCCTCGTGTGCCGTACGCTGACAGCACTTGCCCCAGCAGTATGTTAAGGCTACACGGGGGATATTTGTCTTTGTGTGGGTTTGTAGGTGGGTGGGTGGGTAGGTAGGTGGGTAGGTGGGTGGGTGTGCGATTAAGTGGGCGGGTGAGTACGTAGGTGGGTGAGTAGGTGAGTCGGTTGGTGGGTGATTGAGTGGCTTTGTGGATTTATGAGTGTTAATGAATGAGTAATGGTGGGGTCAATAGGTGGATGGATGGGTGAGTGGATAAGTGGATGGGTGAGTAGCTGAGTGGCTGGGTGAGTGAGTGGGTGAGTGATTAGATGCGTGACTAAATGGTTGGTTACATGAGTGGGTTAGTGAGTGAGTGGATGGGTGAATTGTGGGTGGGCGAGTCTTAGAGTGGAATGGTGAGTGGGTGTGTGTGTGTGAGTGGTTGAGTAGATGGGTGAGTGAGTGGTATAGTGAAATGGTGAGTGGGTGGATAAGTGAGTGGATGTGTGTGTGTGATTGGTTGAGTGAGTGGGGAGGGTTGAGTGAGTGGGAGGGGGGAGGTGAGTGAGTGGCTGGGGGGTGATGGAGTGGGGGGGAGAATGAGCGAGTGGTGAGTGAGTTGGGGGGGGGGGTAACTGAGTGTGTAGGTGAGTGGGTAAGTGAATGTGTGGTAGAGTGGATGAGTGGGTGAGTGAGTGAGTGAGTTGGGGGGGGGGGGTTAGTGAGTGAGTGGGTAAGTGAGTGTGTGGATGAATGGGTGAGTGAATGGGTGAGTGAATGATTGGGTTAGTGTGTGGATGAGTGGATGAATGGGTGAGTGAGTGAGTAAATGGGTTAGTGAGCGAGTGGGTGAGTGAGTGTGTGGATGAGTGTGTGGATGAGTGGGTTAGTGAGTGGGTTAGTGAGTGGGTTAGTGAGTGGGTTAGTGAGTGGGTTAGTGAGTGCGTGGATGAGTGAGTGGGTTAGTGAGTGGGTTAGTGAGTGGGTTAGTGAGTGAGTGGGTTAGTGAGTGGGTTAGTGAGTGGGTTAGTGAGGGGGTTAGTGAGTGGGTTAGTGAGTGGGTTAGTGAGTGGATGAATGAGTGAGTTAGTGAGTGGGTTAGTGAGTGAGTGGGTGAGTGAGTGAGTGGGTTAGTGAGTGAGTGTGTGGGTGAGCGGGCGTACGTGTGACCGGTTTAGTGAATTGGGTGAGTTGGAGCATGCGGGCGGCCGGGTGGATGAGTGAGTCAGTGTCCGTGCGTACGTGATCGAATGAATGAATGAATACATTAATGTATTTATGTTCGCGTGCGTGCGTGCAGTCGCGTCGCGCTCTATCGAGTAAGGCCTCACCCCGAGTCTCAAGACCCCCCTTTCAGGAGGAGGAGGGGGGGGTCCTGCCACGATCTGATGCCTCTCCCTACTCCTTATCAGCTCCTGTGTTTTCACACCGCGCCGATTCCAAACAAAAGGACCCAACAACACTAAACTATAAACGTGAATTCTTCATGTTACTTACGCAGCTCTTTTTCAGAAGCGACAAATGATCGCTCGACCAAGTGGCTTCGCGTCGTCGTCGTCACCACGTGGAGATTGACAGCAGCAGCCAAACACTCCAGATGCGTGGTGGCGGTGGTGGTCTGAATGTGGAAGGGAAAACCGAAGGACGGGGTGAGAGAGAGAGAGACGCGCAAACTCCAAATATACAGCAGCAGGCGTCAGGGTCGGGATCGAACCCATACCCTCCTGTATACCAGGCGAGGTAGTTGACATCTCCTAGCCACCGTGATGCTGATGAGAGAGAGAGAGAGACACGCAAACTCAAAATATACAGCAGCAGGCGTCAGGGTCGGGATCGAACCCACGACCTCCTGTATACCAGGCGAGGTAGTTAACATCTCCTAGCCACCGTGATGACGATGAGAGAGAGAGACACGCAAACTCCAAATATACAGCAGCAGGCGTCAAGGTCGGGATCAA
>NC_083838.1:1627776-1630276 GCF_015708825.2 Lethenteron reissneri
GGAGGGGCCGAGGGGGACGGGGGGAGGGGCCGAGGGGGATGGGGGGAGGGGCTCAAGGGGGTCTCAGACCGCATTCAACCGGCTCCGACTGTGCCCCTCCCCGCACGCGGGTGGGGCTGTAACAGGTGAGTGGGTGGGTGGGTCCTGGGCCTCTCCTAGGTCGACTCGGCCTCAAATGAGTATCTTGTGCGCGCTGCGTCAACACCGCCGGAGTGGTGCTGGCCACCCATCCCCCTCGTGTGCCGTACGCTGACAGCACTTGCCCCAGCAGTATGTTAAGGCTACACGGGGGATATTTGTCTTTGTGTGGGTTTGTAGGTGGGTGGGTGGGTAGGTAGGTGGGTAGGTGGGTGGGTGTGCGATTAAGTGGGCGGGTGAGTACGTAGGTGGGTGAGTAGGTGAGTCGGTTGGTGGGTGATTGAGTGGCTTTGTGGATTTATGAGTGTTAATGAATGAGTAATGGTGGGGTCAATAGGTGGATGGATGGGTGAGTGGATAAGTGGATGGGTGAGTAGCTGAGTGGCTGGGTGAGTGAGTGGGTGAGTGATTAGATGCGTGACTAAATGGTTGGTTACATGAGTGGGTTAGTGAGTGAGTGGATGGGTGAATTGTGGGTGGGCGAGTCTTAGAGTGGAATGGTGAGTGGGTGTGTGTGTGTGAGTGGTTGAGTAGATGGGTGAGTGAGTGGTATAGTGAAATGGTGAGTGGGTGGATAAGTGAGTGGATGTGTGTGTGTGATTGGTTGAGTGAGTGGGGAGGGTTGAGTGAGTGGGAGGGGGGAGGTGAGTGAGTGGCTGGGGGGTGATGGAGTGGGGGGGAGAATGAGCGAGTGGTGAGTGAGTTGGGGGGGGGGTAACTGAGTGTGTAGGTGAGTGGGTAAGTGAATGTGTGGTAGAGTGGATGAGTGGGTGAGTGAGTGAGTGAGTTGGGGGGGGGGGGGTTAGTGAGTGAGTGGGTAAGTGAGTGTGTGGATGAATGGGTGAGTGAATGGGTGAGTGAATGATTGGGTTAGTGTGTGGATGAGTGGATGAATGGGTGAGTGAGTGAGTAAATGGGTTAGTGAGCGAGTGGGTGAGTGAGTGTGTGGATGAGTGTGTGGATGAGTGGGTTAGTGAGTGGGTTAGTGAGTGGGTTAGTGAGTGGGTTAGTGAGTGGGTTAGTGAGTGCGTGGATGAGTGAGTGGGTTAGTGAGTGGGTTAGTGAGTGGGTTAGTGAGTGAGTGGGTTAGTGAGTGGGTTAGTGAGTGGGTTAGTGAGTGGGTTAGTGAGTGGGTTAGTGAGTGGGTTAGTGAGTGGATGAATGAGTGAGTTAGTGAGTGGGTTAGTGAGTGAGTGGGTGAGTGAGTGAGTGGGTTAGTGAGTGAGTGTGTGGGTGAGCGGGCGTACGTGTGACCGGTTTAGTGAATTGGGTGAGTTGGAGCATGCGGGCGGCCGGGTGGATGAGTGAGTCAGTGTCCGTGCGTACGTGATCGAATGAATGAATGAATACATTAATGTATTTATGTTCGCGTGCGTGCGTGCAGTCGCGTCGCGCTCTATCGAGTAAGGCCTCACCCCGAGTCTCAAGACCCCCCTTTCAGGAGGAGGAGGGGGGGGTCCTGCCACGATCTGATGCCTCTCCCTACTCCTTATCAGCTCCTGTGTTTTCACACCGCGCCGATTCCAAACAAAAGGACCCAACAACACTAAACTATAAACGTGAATTCTTCATGTTACTTACGCAGCTCTTTTTCAGAAGCGACAAATGATCGCTCGACCAAGTGGCTTCGCGTCGTCGTCGTCACCACGTGGAGATTGACAGCAGCAGCCAAACACTCCAGATGCGTGGTGGCGGTGGTGGTCTGAATGTGGAAGGGAAAACCGAAGGACGGGGTGAGAGAGAGAGAGACGCGCAAACTCCAAATATACAGCAGCAGGCGTCAGGGTCGGGATCGAACCCATACCCTCCTGTATACCAGGCGAGGTAGTTGACATCTCCTAGCCACCGTGATGCTGATGAGAGAGAGAGAGAGACACGCAAACTCAAAATATACAGCAGCAGGCGTCAGGGTCGGGATCGAACCCACGACCTCCTGTATACCAGGCGAGGTAGTTAACATCTCCTAGCCACCGTGATGACGATGAGAGAGAGAGACACGCAAACTCCAAATATACAGCAGCAGGCGTCAAGGTCGGGATCAAACCCATACCCTCCTGTATACCAGGCGAGGTAGTTGACATCTCCTAGCCACCGTGATGATGATGAGAGAGAGAGACACGCAAACTCCAAATATACAGCAGGCGTCAAGGTCGGGATCAAACCCATACCCTCCTGTACACCAGGCGAGGTAGTTAACATCTCCTAGCCACCGTAATGATGATGAGAGAGAGAGACGCGCAGACTCCAAATATACAGCAGCAGGCGTCAAGGTCGGGATCAAACCCATACCCTCCTGTATACCAGGCGAGGTAGTTGACATCTCCTAGCCACCGTGATGATGATGAGAGAGAGACACGCAAAC
>NC_083838.1:1632776-1690276 GCF_015708825.2 Lethenteron reissneri
TCTGTGTGTGTCACTGTGTGTGTGTCACTGTGTGTGTGTGTCACTGTGTGTGTGTGTCACTGTGTCTGTGTGTGTGTCACTGTGTGTGTCACTGTGTGTCTGTGTGTGTCACTGTGTGTCTGTGTGTCTGTGTCTGTGTGTGTCACTGTGTGTGTCACTGTGTGTGTGTGTCACTGTGTGTGTGTGTGTCACTGTGTGTGTGTCACTGTGTGTGTGTGTGTCACTGTGTCTGTGTGTGTGTCACTTTGTCTGTGTGTGTGTCACTGTGTGTGTCACTGTGTGTGTCACTGAGTGTGTCACTGTGTGTGTCACTGTGTGTGTCACTGTGTGTGTCTGTGTGTGTGTCACTGTGTGTGTCACTGTGTGTGTCACTGTGTGTGTCACTGTGTGTGTGTGTCACTGTGTGTGTGTCACTGTGTCCTGTGTGTGTGTGTGTCACTGTGTGTGTGTCTGTGTGTGTCACAGTGTGTGTGTCACAGTGTGTGTGTCACTGTGTGTGTGTCACTGTGTGTGTGTGTCACTGTGTGTGTGTCACTGTGTCTGTGTGTGTGTCACTGTGTGTGTCACTGTGTGTGTCACTGTGTGTGTGTGTGTCACTGTGTGTGTCACTGTGTCTGTGTGTGTGTCACTGTGTGTGTCACTGTGTGTGTCTGTGTGTGTGTCACTGTGTGTGTCTGTGTGTAGGGGAGGGGGTAGAGGTGGAAAGGCGGCGTGAGTCACATCCCATCAATAGTCCGTGTGAGACGTCAAATTGCTCTTTTTTGGTTATTTAAAAAAAACAACCAACAACTTCCACGCCCACACACGTATCATCATCATCACCACCATCATCACCATCATCATCCTCGTCGTCGTCGTAGTAGTCACAGTACGAAAAATAGGAATAGGGTTGAACCCTTTCTGGCAAATGAAACGGCAGAATTTTTCGATTTAAAGCTTTCGTGACTGCAGGGATTCATCTTCTTGGTTCTTTCGGTAAAGTCACGTAGAAGGGAAATAATAAAATAATTAAAATAAAACATCATTAAATAATTCTCACGACGTTTCGGCCACAACGCAAGCAGCTTGGTGGTGTTCATTCAGACGCTGTCTTTCCGACAGACCTGTTCTTCACCTGAGGACGGCTGCTTGCGTTGTGGCCGAAACGCCGTGAGAATTATTTTATTATGTTTAATTTTTATTATTGTATTATTTCCCTTCTACGTGACTTTACCGAAAGAACCAAGAAGATGAATCCCTGCAGTCACGAAAGCTTTAAATCGAAATTTAATATTTTAGCATGTTTAATTTTTATTATTTTATGATTTCCCTTCTACGTGACTTTACCGAAAGAACCAAGAAGATGAAACAGCAGGAGTTGTGTGAAGGTGTTCAAACGCCAAATAGATTTTATATCTTTTGGCAAGAAATCAAGTTGCTGCAAGAACCACGTGCGCTACTTTGTGGTGAACTTGCAAACGATCACGTGGCTCCGACATGTAATCATACACTCGCATTGCCTTTGGGGCCGGCCATAAATGACGTCACGCGATTTTGGACGATTTTTGACCCCCCCCCCCCTCGTCACACGGCGTCACAAAAAGTCAGACCCCCCCCCTCAAATATGACGTCACAAAGCTCTGCCCCCCCCCAAAATAAAACATGCTTCAAATCGCTTTAAACCATTGTCATTGTAGTGCGTATTACTTCAGTATAAATACATGTTCATTTTGATTCATGTGTTGTTGTTTTATGACTTTATGTGAACGAAAATACACAAAGTCGGCCGTTTTCTCATTGAAAATAGGTACATTTCAAAATATCAATGTTCTGGTCACAAAAGCAACTTTATGTGTAATAATAGCCATTCTCTATACTTGTAAGGCATTCGCAATTAGGAAATAACACTTACTACACAGGAACAAAAAAAAATAAAAAATGTGTCACACAGTCACGTATAAAGATAAAATAACAAATTAAATAATAGCATTCGACGTTTCGATTGCAACACGAGCAATCATCGTCAGGTATAAATGAAATAGCAACAAAAATCTCACCAGAAAACTATAGACAGACATATAAGTAGAGAGACATCACCAAGATACACAGAGAGAGAGAGTAACACATAGGCACAGAGAAACGTCGTATGCTATTATTTAATGTATTTTATCTTTATACGTGACTTTACCGAAAGAACCAAAGGGTAATTCCTGCAGTCACGAAAGCTCCAAATGAAGATTGTGTCACACAGTGTTATCACTGGCCATTGAAGTTGAAATAAAAAATAATTGACAGCTCCAGGCTTAGTGCGGCCTGGAAGCGTATTATGAAGTAACACATCCTACAGTGACAATTCCTCATCGAGAAATTATACTAATGAACTGATTACTAATCTATTATATAATTACAATACCCCCCCCCCCCATCCGCCTCTGATCTCTGCACTTGATGCTCCGACTGATGCTCCTGCTGTTGAGTGGCTCATGCAGCCAGCTATGTCTGCAGGGTTTTGGTAGTACATGTTGTTTATGTCGTTTATTGTGAAAATTCCGTCACAGTTCCTATGAACACTGCTGTTTCATTGCTTTCATGGCTTTATTTTGGTGATTTCGAAAAGTGTATTGGTTTAGCCATGTTTGTTTGTTGTAGTACAGAGTTAGACTGATGGCCTTAATCTAAGTTGTCTTGTGGTTGTTGTTGTTGTTGTTGTTTGACTTGCATCCCACTGGGATTTTTGCACACAGCGTTAGTGTACGGTGTTTTTTCTGCAATATTTTGCTGTCTTTTCTTGGATTTTCTGTTTGCACTTAGTCACATAGTCACATTAAGATGTTTTTTTGTTCATATTTCTGTTTTTTGTTTGTTGCGGTTGCACCCGATTCAAGAGCCGAATGGCTCACAGGGCTACACCTAATACATTGAACTTGACTTGATGGGTTCAGCGATGACGTCATCTTGCTCTATTTAAGACCGGAAACACGTGGATTGCTTCACTATTCTGACAAATCGCCCGATGATGCCCGGATGTAATTACCAGCGAAGCGTCGTTACTACTCAGATTGTAAACGCCGTGGATTTACTCTTCAACACACCGGTGGGCTAAAGCAGTGAACTATTTGTCTCTTCTACTCTATGGGGACCTCATTTGCCAGTAAAAATATGATAATTGGTTCTTTACCCTTCTATCTGGCAACAAAACTGACACCTTTTTGCAAGGAGTCATGTTCTTTTGTTTGTATTATGACTGCAGGTATTGCGGTCTATGCAAACATGACTCCTTGCAAAAAGGTGTCAGTTTTGTTGCCAGATAGAAGGGTAAAGAACCAATTATCATATTTGTTTCTTGTCAACGTGACACTTTTCACTGATTGGCCCTGTCGGGTGGTGGAGGGTTTCGACACATTTATAAATGACGCGATCTCACCCATTTTGAAACACATTCCTGCGGAGGGAGCTGGTAGGAACGTCGGGTTGCTCGGTCAATGGCCTGCAGGGTCAACGGCGGCGTGGTGTATTCCGCAAATATGCCCGACTGTGAGGGCGGGCACAAGCCGGCGTGAGTAGGTTAAACGTTGAGTTTTATAAGGGCACCACGGGGTGACCAGCCCCTCCCCACTTATGTAGCTACTACACATGTAGTATGATAATTGGTTTTTTACCCTTCTATCTGGCAACAAAACTGACACCTTTTTTTACAAAGAGTCATGTTTGCATTGAGCACAATACCTGCAGTCGTAATGCAAACAAAAAACATAACTCTGATAATGTATGCACTGTCCTTGAAGTTGATTGGTCCACACCCGAGACAGCTTTCCTTAGAGCCTAGTCTCACATGGTGTTGGACCAGATGACGCCAAAAGGCGCACAACTCAAAGGCAATGCACCATCAGAGTATGAGAGCTCGGGGTAAAAAAATAATTATCATATTTTTTACTGGCAAATGAGGTACCAATGGTACACATGTAGTAGTTACTACTTATGTAGCTACTACTTATGCAGCTACTACACACATGTAGCTACTACTACACATGTAGCTACTACTACTTATGTAGCTACTACTTATGCAGCTACTACATATGAAGCTACTTTTGCTACGAGGATAACCGGGCACTGACTCACCCCAACTCAGCCACCACTCGTCACGATGCTGCTTCTGAGATGATGTACCCACCCGCCCATCACCTGGCACGCAGAGCCGCGTTCACAGTCGACTCAGCCTCCCCTAGGTCGACTCAGCCTCAAATGAGTACCTGGCGCGGTGTGTAGTAAACATCGCCAACTGGGGAGACAAAGGCGGCCGGGCGTGGTGATGGCCACCCACCCCCTCGTGTGCCACCGTGCCGGCCTTCATAGGTTGCTGCTACTCGCTAACAGCACTTGCCCCTACAGTCTGTTAAGGCTACACGGGGCATCTTTGTCTTTGTGGGGAGGGGTGGCGCAGTGGTTAGCGCGCCACGAACCCGGCCACCCGAAGTTCGAGTCGCGCTCACGTTGGCGTGAATTTGGGCATCCCCTAGGTCGACTCAGCCTTAAACATGACGACTAAATAAAGGCTATACGGGGGACCTTTGTCTTTGTGTAGTGGCGCTGCTGCTGCTGCTGCTACAGTAACGCTCAGACTTTGACCCTCAACTGATAGCAGCCCGCACACTCACAGACACAGCACACACAGTACACACACAGCACACTCACAGACACAGCACATACACAGCACATACACAGTACACACACAGTACACACAGCACACACACAGCACAGTCACAGACACAGTACACTCACAGCACACTCACAGCACACACACAGTACACACACACACACAGTACACTCACAGCACACACACAGTACACACACACACAGCACACACACAGCACACACACAGTACACACAGTACACACACACACACAGCACACTCACAGCACACACACAGCACACACACACACAGCACACACACAGCACACACACAGTACACACACACACAGCACATACACAGGACACACAGTACACACACACACAGCACACACACAGCACACACACAGTACACACACACACAGCACATACACAGCACACACACAGTACACACACACACAGCACACACACAGCACACACAGTACACACACACACAGCACACACAGTACACACAGTACACACACAGCACACACAGTACACACACACAGTACACACAGTACACACACAGCACACACAGTACACACACAGCACACACAGCACACACAGTACACAGCGCACACACAGTACACACACACACAGTACACACACACACATCACACACACAGCACACACAGCACACACACAGTACACACAGTACACACACACACAGCACATACACAGGACACTCACAGACACATCACATACACAGGACACTCACAGACACAGTACACTCACAGTACACACACACACACAGCACACACACAGCACACTCACAGCACACACAGCACACACACAGTACACACACACACACAGCACATACACAGGACACTCACAGACACAGCACATACACAGGACACTCACAGACACAGTACACTCACAGTACACACACACACACAGCACACACACAGCACACTCACAGCACACACAGCACACACACAGTACACACAGTACACACACACACACAGCACATACACAGGACACTCACAGACACAGCACATACACAGGACACTCACAGACACAGTACACTCACAGTACACACACAGCACACACACAGCACACTCACAGCACACACAGCACATACACAGTACACACAGTACACACACACACACAGCACATACACAGGACACTCACAGACACAGCACATACACAGGACACTCACAGACACAGTACACTCACAGTACACACACACAGCACACACACAGCACACTCACAGACACAGCACACACACAGGACACTCACAGATACAGTACACACACAGTACACACACAGCACACACACAGCACACACACACACAGCACACACACAGTACACACACACACACAGCACAAACACAGCACACCCACAGACACAGCACACACACAGCACACTCACAGACACAGCACACACACAGCACACTCACAGACACAGCACACACACAGCACACACACAGTAAGTACACACAGTACACACACAGCACACACACAGCACACCCACAGACACAGCACACACACAGACACAGCACACACACAGCACACACAGCATACACACATACAGCACACACACACAGTACACACACACAGCATACACACACAGCACACAGCACACTCTCACACAGCATACACACAGCATACACACACACAGCACACACAGCACACACACAGCACACACACTCATACACTCACACACAGCACACACACTCACAGCACACACTCACACACACACACTCACACACACAGCACACACACTCACACACACACAGCACACACACACAGAGAACACACACAGCACACACACACACTCACAGCACACACTCATACACACACACAGCACACACACTCACACACACAGCACACTCACACAGCACACACTCACACACATTGCACACACACTCACACACATTGCACACTCACACACTCATACACAGCACACACATTCACATCCACACACTCACACACACTCACACACTCATACACACACTCACACACACACTCACACACACTCACATCCACACACTCACACACACTCACACACAGCACACACAGCACACACACTCACTCACACACACACATTGCACACACACTCACACACATAGCACACTCACACACTCATACACAGCACACTCACACACACTCACACACACTCACACACAGCATACACAGCACACACACTCACTCACACTCACACACTCACACACACACTCACACACACTCACACACAGACACTCACTCACACACACACACACATCCACACACTCACACACTCACACTGCATGAACACCCACGGGTTCGTGATTACGTCACAATCGACCTCCCCACCACCACCACCAAGGCTACCACTACCACCAAAACCACCACCACAACCCATCACTACCACTACCAACACCACAACCATCACTACCACCACCACTACCACCACTACCACAACCACCACAACCACCACTACAATCACCACCACTACTACCACCACAACCCATCACTACCACTACCACAACCATCAATACCACCACCACTACCACAACTACCACAACCACCACTACAATCAACACCACTACTACCACCACAACCCATTACTACCACGACCAACACCACCACCACAACCCATCACTACCACCACCATCAACAACACCACCACCAACAACACCACCACTACCACCACCAACAACACCACTACCACCACCAACAACACCACTACCACCACCAACAACACCACTACCACCAACAACACCACTACCACCACCAACAACAACACCACCACTACCACCACTAACACCACTACCACCACCAACAACACCACTACCACCACCAACACTGCCACTACCACCACCACCAACAACACCACCACTACCACCACCAACAACACCACTACCACCACCACCAACAACACCACTACCACCACCAACAACAACACCACCACTACCACCACTAACACCACTACCACCACCAACAACACCACTACCACCACCAACAACACCACTACCACCACCACCAACAACACCACCACTACCACCACCACCACAGGCAGTGTGGGTGACACAGTGTGGGTGACACAGGCAGTGTGGGTGACACAGACAGTGTGGGTGACACAGGCAGTGTGGGTGACACAGACAGTGTGGGTGACACAGGCAGTGTGGGTGACGCAGTGTGGGTGACACAGTGTGGGTGACACAGGCAGTGTGGGTGACACAGGCAGTGTGGGTGACACAGTGTGGGTGACACAGACAGTGTGTGTGACACAGTGTGGGTGACACAGGCAGTGTGGGTGACACAGTGTGGGTGACACAGACAGTGTGTGTGACACAGGCAGTGTGGGTGACACAGTGTGGGTGACACAGACAGTGTGGGTGACACAGTGTGGGTGACACAGGCAGTGTGGGTGACACAGTGTGGGTGACACAGACAGTGTGTGTGACACAGGCAGTGTGGGTGACACAGTGTGGGTGACACAGGCAGTGTGGGTGACACAGTGTGGGTGACACAGGCAGTGTGGGTGACACAGACAGTGTGGGTGACACAGGCAGTGTGGGTGACGCAGTGTGGGTGACACAGTGTGGGTGACACAGGCAGTGTGGGTGACACAGGCAGTGTGGGTGACACAGTGTGGGTGACACAGACAGTGTGTGTGACACAGGCAGTGTGGGTGACACAGTGTGTGTGACACAGGCAGTGTGGGTGACACAGTGTGTGTGACACAGGCAGTGTGGGTGACACAGTGTGGGTGACACAGACAGTGTGTGTGACACAGGCAGTGTGGGTGACACAGTGTGGGTGACACAGACAGTGTGTGTGACACAGGCAGTGTGGGTGACACAGTGTGGGTGACACAGGCAGTGTGGGTGACACAGTGTGGGTAACACAGGCAGTGTGGGTGACACAGACAGTGTGGGTGACACAGGCAGTGTGGGTGACGCAGTGTGGGTGACACAGTGTGGGTGACACAGGCAGTGTGGGTGACACAGGCAGTGTGGGTGACACAGTGTGGGTGACACAGACAGTGTGTGTGACACAGGCAGTGTGGGTGACACAGTGTGTGTGACACGGGCAGTGTGGGTGACACAGTGTGGGTGACACAGGCAGTGTGGGTGACACAGTGTGGGTGACACAGACAGTGTGGGTGACACAGGCAGTGTGGGTGACACAGTGTGGGTGACACAGTGTGGGTGACACAGTGTGGGTGACACAGTGTCGGTGACACAGACAGTGTGGGTGACACAGTGTGTGTGACAGTGTGGGTGACACAGGCAGTGTGGGTGACACAGTGTGTGTGACAGTGTGGGTGACACAGTGTGGGTGACACAGTGTGGGTGACACAGTGTGGGTGACACAGGCAGCGTGGGTGACACAGGCAGTGTGGGTGACACAGACAGTGTGGGTGACACAGTGTGGGTGACACAGACAGTGTGGGTGACACAGTGTGTGTGACAGTGTGGGTGACACAGTGTGTGTGACAGTGTGGGTGACACAGTGTGGGTGACACAGACAGTGTGGGTGACACAGTGTGTGTGACAGTGTGGGTGACACAGTGTGTGTGACAGTGTGGGTGACACAGTGTGGGTGACACAGGCAGTGTGGGTGACACAGTGTGTGTGACAGTGTGGGTGACACAGTGTGGGTGACACAGTGTGGGTGACACAGTGTGGGTGACACAGGCAGCGTGGGTGACACAGGCAGTGTGGGTGACACAGACAGTGTGGGTGACACAGCGTGGGTGACACAGGCAGTGTGGGTGACACAGCGTGGGTGACACAGTGTGGGTGACACAGGCAGTGTGGGTGACACAGTGTGGGTGACACAGCGTGGGTGACACAGTGTGGGTGACACAGGCAGTGTGGGTGACACAGTGTGGGTGACACAGACAGTGTGGGTGACACAGTGTGGGTGACACAGTGTGGGTGACACAGTGTGGATGACACAGACAGTGTGGGTGACACAGTGTGGGTGACACAGTGTGGGTGACACAGTGTGGGTGACACAGACAGTGTGGGTGACACAGTGTGGGTGACACAGACAGTGTGGGTGACACAGTGTGGGTGACACAGTGTGGGTGACACAGTGTGGGTGACACAGGCAGTGTGGGTGACACAGACAGTCACTCAGCGCCCAGCAATACAGAACAAGGCGAGCGTGTTTCTGCGTTTCACACCCCCCACCCCTCCCCCCTCCACCCTCCACCCCTCCCCCCTCCACCCCCCACCCCTCCCCCCTCCACCCTCCACCCCTCCCCCACCCCTCCCCCACCCCTCCCCCCTCTCCCCCTCCCCCCTCCACCCTCTCTTCCCCACCCCTCCCCCCTCTCCCCACCCCTTCACCCACCCCCCCGTGACCCGCTGGTGCCAGGCGACGTCCACCCCCCCACCCTCTGCTCCCCGGAAGACACCGCTAAGAGGCCCAGCGAGTGACGTCACGAGGTGCGGTTCGGAAGTGACTCATCAGGTGTGTGGGTGTCTGTGTGTGTGGGGTGTGTGTAGGTGTGTGTCTGTGTGTGTGTAGGTAGGTGTGTGTGTGTATGTGTCTGTGTGTGTGGGGTGTGTGTAGATGTGTGTCTGTGTGTGTAGGTGTCTGTGTGTGTGTAGGTAGGTGTGTGTGTGTATGTGTCTGTGTGGTGTGTGTGTAGGTGTGTGTCTGTGTGTAGGTGTGTGTGTGTGTGTGTAGGTGTGTGTGTGTGTGTGGGGTGTGAGTGTGTGTGTATGTGAGTGTGTGTGTAGGTAGGTGTGTGTGTATGTGTCTGTGTGTGTGGGGTGTGTGTAGGTGTGTGTCTGTGTGTATGTAGGTGTGTGTGTGTAGGTGTGGGTGTCTGTGTGTGTGGGGTGTGTGTAGGCGTGTGTGTAGGTGTGTGTGTGAGTGTGTGTGTATGTGAGTGTGTGTGTGTACGTGTGTGTCTGTGTGTGTAGGTGTGTGTGTGTAGGTGTCTGTGTGTGTGTATGTGTGTGTACGTGTTCTGTGTCTGTGTGTGTAGGTGTGTGTATGTGTAGGTGTGAGTGTGTGTGTGTAGGTATGAGTGTGTTTGGTGTGTGTGTGTGTGTAGGTATGAGTGTGTAGGTATGAGTGTAAGTATGAGTGTGTTTTGGTGTGTGTGTAAGTATGAGTGTGTTTTGGTGTGTGTAGGTGTGAGTGTGTAGGTATGAGTGTGTTTGGTGTGTGTAGGTGTGTGTGTAGGTATGAGTGTGTGTGTGTAAGTAGGAGTGGTTTAGTGTGAGTGTGTGTGTAAGTATGAGTGTGTGAGTGTGTGTGTAAGTATGAGTGTGTAGGTAAGTGTATGTAAGTAGGAGTGTGTTTGGTGTGAGTGTGTGTAAGTATGAGTGTGTAAGTATGAGTGTGTAAGTATGAGTGTGTTTTAGCGTGTGTGTAAGTAGGAGTGTGTTTAGTGTGAGTGTGTGTGAGTGTGTGTGTGTAAGTATGAGTGTGTTTTAGTGTGAGTGTGTGTGAGTGTGCGTGTGTAAGTACAAGTGTCTTTTGGTGTGTGTGTGTGTGTAAGTATGAGTGTGTTTTAGTGTAAGTGTGTGTAAGTAGGAGTGTATTTGGTGTGAGTGTGTGTGTGTAAGTATGAGTGTGTTTAGTGTGTGTGTGTAAGTATGAGTGTTTGGTGTGAGTGTGTGTGTGTAGGTATGAGTGTGTTTTAGTATAAGTGTGTGTAAGTAGGAGTGTGTTTTAGTGTGAGTGTGTGTGTGTGTAAGTATAAGTGTGTAGGTATGAGTGTGTAAGTATGAGTGTGTGTGTGTAAGTAGGAGTGTGTTTTAGTGTGTGTATGTGTGTGTAAGTAGGAGTGTGTTTTAGTGTGAGTGTGTGTGTGTGTAAGTATAAGTGTGTAGGTATGAGTGTGTAAGTATGAGTGTGTGTGTGTAAGTAGGAGTGTGTTTTAGTGTGTGTATGTGTGTGTAAGTAGGAGTGTGTTTAGCGAGTGTGTGAATGTTCAATTCCCGCTCACGGCCAACACCCAGTGACGTTTATTAAACCGGCTCTGGGCCTCTGCTGGTTCGTAATAAACATCGTCACTGGGGAGACAAAGGCGGCCGGGCGTGGCGCTGACCACCCATACCCCCCCTCGTGTGTCGTAGGTGCTCGCTACTCGCTCACAGCACTTGCCCCGACTGTCTGCCGAGGCCACGCGGGGGATCTTTATCTTTGTGGCGTGCGTGTTGGATGAGTGGGTGAGTTCTTGTGTGTGCAACATGCACACATAAAGACAAAGATCCCCTTCCGCCTGTGTAGGCTCCACAGGCATCTCGGGTCAAGTGCTATTAGCGCGCTAAGGGGGTAGGGTGGGCATACCCACGCCCGGCCGCCTTTGTCTCCCCAATACTGACGTTTCACACAGCGCAGCAGCAGTGACTCGTTTGAGGCTGAGTCGACCTAGGGGAGACCCAGGACCGGATTCGCTGATGCGTCATCGGTGCTGTCCGTGAATGGAACTCGGGGTCGCCGGATTCGTGTAGCGCAGAGGCGCTAACCACTGCGCCACCGCTCCCCACGCCACCACCACCACAACACACCACAACACACACAACACAACACACCACAACAAATATCGGTGTTGTCACTTTTATTTTGTACACGAGACGGGAAATGGGTAAACGCCGTTGCCTCGCATCGGCTGCATAGGACAACGTAGATCATCATTTGACGACACCTCTGATGAATTCAACATCATCATCATCAGCAACATCATCAGCAGCAGCAGCATCAACATCATCATCAGCCTCAACGACTGGACGATATCCATAACGCAACAGCAGGAACATACCGTGAACCCCCCACGCGTTCGACCACATCAACAACAGCCCGCTGCTGTAACACGCGGGAGGACAGCCGGTCACACATTGTGAAGAGCCCCGCCAGGAGATGTTGACTACCTCGCCTGGTGTGCAGGAGGTCCGTGGGTTCGATCTAGACCCTGACGACGCCTGCTGCTGTATATTTGGAGTTTGCAGTCTCTCTGTCTCTCTCTCTGTGTGTGTCTCTCTCTGTGTCTCTCTGTCTCTCTCCGTGCCTCTATCTCTCTCTGTCTGTCTCTGTCTCTCTCTCTGTGTGTCTCTCTCTGTGTCTCTCTCTGTGTCTCTCTCTCTCTGTGTCCCTCTCTGTCTCTGTCTCTCTGTCTCTCTCTGTGTCTCTCTCTGTGTCTCTCTCTCTGTGTATCTCTCTCTGTGTATCTCTCTCTGTGTATCTCTCTCTGTCTCTCTGTCTCGCTGTGTCTCTCTCTCTCTCTCTCTGTGTCTATCTCTCTGTGTCTCTCGCTGTGTCTATGTGTCCCTCTCTGTGTCTCTGTCTCTCTCTCTCTATCACCCCCCCCCACCTCCGGCTCCTATGATTTGTTTTCTCCCCTTCCACATTTAGAATCATCATCATCAACAACAACTACGACAACGACGAGTGTTTAAGGAGTTATTTGGCCGCTGGAAATTCCCAGTCGACAAACATCCAGTGTCGTTGAGCCGTTACCACTCGCGTTAGCCCCCTCGTTTCTGACAAACAACACAAACCAGGCTATGTAGTAGAAGCTCAGTGGTTGGTGGTGGGGGGAGCCTTACTTGCTAAACTACAAACATCGTCGACTTTTCATAGTCTCAAGGCTGTCACCAACACCCCAACAACCCCCACTACTACCCCCTTGCCAAGCGCTCAAGAGGGTCCTAGCCTCCGAAACGTTTGCACCAATTCCAATTTCAACGTGTCACCTATGCTCCTGCTTGCTGCTGCTTGCTGCTGATGTGTTTTCTGTCGTGGAACGATCAAACATCCGTGCATAGCGACATCTTTACACCCCGAGCGGGCAATCCTCCCTCCAAAAACATCTTTTTAAGTTATCCCCTCCCGGTAAAAATAAACCATCACTTCGTAAAATATCTCCCACGTAGACGTCCCCTCTCTCTCTCTGTTACAATTATTATATAATATATATAAGGGTTACGCCAACGGTATAGATTAGGCATTGCTTTTTGTAATATATATCGACACTTTTCTGTAATATATTAGCTTATGTTAAGTATGTACACGACACACACACAGACACGTGTGGTCCGATCGTTTTAGAAGATTTCACAGCATGAGACGCGGCTCATCAAAACTTTGGGATTCAGTGTCGATTTAAAAAAAAAAATTGAGTCGTTCCCATCGCGTCACTCATTCGCGTCACTCATTCCATCCGACCAATTCCCGTTTGTTAGTCGTTCGTTTTGCCACGCGAAATTGCCGACCCCGTCTCGAGGACGACTCGTTCATTCGCTCGATCTCATTTTCACCATGCCCACCCCCCCCCCCCCCCATAACTCATTCACTCCGTCGTACCTCTACGACTCACTCATTCGCTCGCCCACTCGTTCGTTCGCAGACTCGACTCACAAAGGCTGCTGTGAAGGTGACGACGACTACGTCGTTAAAAAGGCACTGGCCTCACAAAGTTTGGTGGACGAATTCCAAGGCACGTCACGTACCATCCGAAAGCACGCTCAGAATATTCATACTGGACAAATCCGATGAGCTGTGAAGCTCTTGATTTTTTTTGGGTTAAAAACAGATGTTCCAGTCCTATTCGAAGCAGAGCGAGTTTTAAAACATCTTTTAAAAAGGCAAGGACACAATCCGTCCCGTTCACGTGAGCCCACCCACCCGCTCATTCGCTCACCCACCCACCCACCCGCTCATTCGCTCACCCACCCACCCACCCGCTCATTCGCTCACCCACCCACCCACCCGCTCATTCGCTCACCCACCCACCCACCCGCTCATTCGCTCACCCACCCACCCGCTCATCTGCTCACCCACCCACCCACGTCTCTCACTCACTCACCCACCCACCCACGTCTCTCACCCTCTCACCCACTCACCCACCCCGCTCACCCACCCACCCACGTCACCCACCCACCCGCTCATTCGCTCACCCACCCACCCGCTCATCTGCTCACCCACCCACCCACCCACGTCTCTCACTCACTCACCCACCCACCCACGTCTCTCACCCTCTCACCCACTCACCCACCCGCTCACCCACCCACCCACGTCACCCACCCACCCGCTCATTCGCTCGCCCACCGCCTGACCCATCGACCCCATCCACTCCTGGGACCCAGACAGGCTCTTAGCACCCGAGGGCATCCGTCACGTGGGCGGCTTCACGGCTCCCCGCTCAGAGCTGGGCAGACGTCACAGCAAGGAGCGGTGGTGGTGGTGGTTGTTGAGGTTGTTGAGGTTGTTCAGCCAAAATAACCAATCTTTGACCCTGAATTGTTCGTCGATTTTGTTGTTGTTGTTGTTGTTTTGGCATCATGACTTTGGTGATCTCAGGCTCCTCCCTCCCTCCTCATCATCATCATCACATCATCATCATCACCACCACCACCATCACCACCACCACCACCATCATCACCACCACCATCACCACTACCATCATCGCCATCAGCAGCCAAGATTGCTATATTTCAAGTGCAATAATCTTCATCAGCTACAGAAAATAAATCTACACATGATTATTATTAAGACAACACGGTCGATATCCCACACACACATATATACAATATACATCTATCATCATCATCATCATACAAACATCACAATCGGAGATTGTCCATTAAGAGTCACACAACTTGTGACGGGCGCGACCTCCTCATTCTCCTCGTCGTGTGAAACAAGAGGAGTTTCAGATTCGAAGTCCACAATTGACGGCGTTACGAGTGTGTCCATGAAGTCATCTCGCTCAGAGGGAGACATCTCAGCCCGCAGATCTTCTTGGTGCGTTCTGTTGTTGAGAAGTCATCTCGCTCAGAGACATCTCAGCCCGCAGATCTTCTTGGTGCGTTCTGTTGTTGAGAAGTCATCTCGCTCAGAGACATCTCAGCCCGCAGATCTTCTTGGTGCGTTCTGTTGTTGAGAAGTCATCTCGCTCAGATACATCTCAGCCCGCAGATCTTCTTGGTGCGTTCTGTTGTTGAGAAGTCATCTCGCTCAGAGACATCTCAGCCCGCAGATCTTCTTGGTGCGTTCTGTTGTTGAGAAGTCATCTCGCTCAGAGACATCTCAGCCCGCAGATCTTCTTGGTGCGTTCTGTTGTTGAGAAGTCATCTCGCTCAGAGACATCTCAGCCCGCAGATCTTCTTGGTGCGTTCTGTTGTTGAGAAGTCATCTCGCTCAGAGGGAGACATCTCAGTCCGCAGATCTTCTTGGTGCGTTCTGTTGTTGAGAAGTCATCTCGCTCAGAGGGAGACATCTCAGTCCGCAGATCTTCTTGGTGCGTTCTGTTGTTGAGAAGTCATCTCGCTCAGAGGGAGACATCTCAGCCCGCGGATCTTCATGGCACTTTCTGCTGCTGAGAAGTCATCTCTCTCTCGCCAAGCGGGGAGACATCCAAGACTCGGGGGGTCAGATCTTGTCGCTTTCGCATCGAGTCCCACATCAACCCACCCCACCACCACCACCACCACGTTCTAACAAAGTCCTCAACCCGGGCCCGACACACACGGACGCGCTTAGACAACCCTCCACAACGTTGGTCATCACCACCACCATCACCACCACCACCACCACGTCAATGCTGCTGACTCTGCAGGTCAGAGAACAGTGCTCGGAGCGCCGTGATCTCGCGCACGAGTTGATCCTCCCGTCTCCGCAGCCTCTCGTTGTCCGCTGACAGCTGCAGCACCCGACTCTGCGTCTCCTGGGATCGAACCTTCGCCTTGTCGCGACTCTTACGTACCGCCAGGTTGTTTCGCTGCCTCCTCAATCGATACTCGTCGCTCGCCTTGTCAAGACACCGCTTGCCCGAGCCACCACCGCCGACGCCTCTCCTGCCGCTACCGCCGCTGCCACCTTTGCCCGGTGACGGCGTCCCACCGCTACAGGACGTCTCGGACTCATCCTCGCTCGGCTCCATCTTCACCACCGCCATCCTCACGCCCGCGACGCCGCCACTCGCAGCTGTCGCGCCACCAGCGGTGGTCGAGGTGGACATCGGGAGTCCGTGGTTGCCTCCGAAGATCATCTCGAGGCGAGTTTCGGCGAGCTGCGGGTCACAGCCCAGCAGCGATTGCAGCGATCCGCCACTAGCAGCGTGCTGCTGGTGCTGCTGGTGGTGCTGCTGGTGGTTGTGGCTCTTCTGGTGATGGAAGAAAAATCCGTCGGAATCGTCACACAGCTGCTGCTGATGATGCTGCTGCTGCTGCTGTTGGTGTAGGAGCAGCTGTTGATGGCTCTGCTGCTGCTGCTGCATCTCGTGCAGCTGCATCTTACGATCGACCATTGCCTCTTCCTCCTCTTCCACCTCCTCCTCCTGCTGCTGCTGCTGCTGCGGTGCCTCGTCGGCCTCCCCGTGGCACTTGGCGTCGTTCTTGAAGAGGTCGCCGAGAAACTCGTCGGCGTAGAACTCGGAGAAGGTGCCTCCCACCACCTGCTGATGCTGCTGATGCTGATGCGGAGCTGCGGATCCCACCTCGGGCGAGATGAAGGAGCTCAGGTCGATGGAATTCTCGTACGCGTCACCCAGCTGCTGATGATGCTGCTGGTGATGGTGAAACTGACCCAAAGACTCCAGCGAAGACAAGTTTGCACTGTCATTCAAAAGCATCAGCGTAGTGGCAGTAACCTGCTGCTGCTGCTGATGATGATGCTGCTGCTGTTGATGATGATGAAGTGCCGATGGAGCCCCAGCTGCTGCTGCTGCAGACGAGGAGGATGAAGAGGAGGCGGCGAGATTGGCGGATTTGAGATCCTGCGCAGAGAGACTCACGTCCATCTCGTGGTAGAAGTTGTGGCTCTCGAACTGAGAGTGCTGACGCATCGTGGCCGCGACGATTCGGGAGACGTGGGGGGAGCAGGCAGGCAGGCAGGAGAGACAGGAGATGGGGGGGAGGGAGACGTCGAGTGAGACTCACGTCGCAATAGATGATCAACAACGATCAGCAACTCGATGACACCGACTCCGCGAGACTTTGCGTCGAGTGACTGTGCGATTTTGACTGTGACGGAGCTCACATTTATACCGACGGAGGGCGTGAACACAAGCACACTCACTCACACACACACTCACTCGAACCATCATCACCAAACCACACCCCCACCCACCCACCACCACCACTCCTACACCATCACCCCACGCCACCCGAATCGTCACCGCCTCCCCCACTCGCTCGCCCACCCACTCGCCCCCTCTTTCTCCCCTCTCACCCCCCACTCGCCCCCACCCCCACTCACCACCACCCCCACCACCACCCCCTCCAGCTCATGCCCCATTGACGTCATTACCTCGCCCATCTCCCCCCCCCACCACCACCACACACATCTCCCCCTGTCAATCTCCTGCTGCCAATCTTCCTCTGCCTATCTCACACTATCTCTCTCTATCATCTCCTACGCTCTCCACGTGTGTGTGTGTGTGTATCCCATGATCTTTGTGGGTATATCTCCCCATGGCTATCTCCTACTCACATCCGCCTCGATGTCAGACATCCCTCTGCCTATCTCCCCAACCATCTCCTCTATTATCTTCCCAGCTCCTACCCCAACCCCAGGCCACACGTCCCCCCGTCTCTCAACTCCCCACATCTCTCTATCTCCACCCCCTGTCCCTCGTCTCGCTGCACGATTTATAGCCATCTTTGTACATCTCCTGTTCGTGTTTCTCATATCTCCTCTATCCCCTCCTCCCCCTCTCTCATCTCGCTCTACTCTCCTGCATGCATCTCTCTCGCTCTGATTTCTCTCTATCTCCCAACTCTCCACAGATCTCCCCCCCCTCCCCTCCTCCCTGAAACCTCTTATCTCTCTCTCACTTCAAGCATCTCCCCATCTCTCTCCCCCATCTCTCCCCCATCTCTCCCCCATCTCTCTCCCCCATCTCTCCCCCATCTCTCTCCACTCTGTCCACATTATCTCTCTCTCTCCCCTCCATCTCCCCCATCTCTCCCCCATCTCTCTCTCCACTCTGTCCACATTCTCTCTCTCCACTTCAACCATCTCACCCATCTCTCTCCCCCATCTCTCCCCCATCTCTCTCCCCCATCTCTCCCCATCTCCCTCTCCACTCTGTCCACATTCTCTCTCTCTCTCCCCCCTCTCTCCTCGCCCCTCTCGGATCCCGCCTAACCAGTTTGTGCGTATGAAGTGGGCCGGGTGAGCTGTGGGGTGAGTGGGCCAGGTGAGCTGTGGGGTGAGCTGTGGGTGAGCTGGCGGGTGGATGAGTGAGCGGGTGGGTGAGCGGGTGGGTGAGCGGGTGGGTGAGCGGGTGGGTGAGCGGGTGGGAAGGTGAGTTGGTAAGTGGGCGGGTGGATAAATTGGTGGGTGGGTGAGTGGATGGGTGAGTGGGTGAGTGTGTGGGTGAGTTGTTTGAGCGGGTGAGAGGGCGGGTGAGCGGGTGGGAAGGTGAGTTGGTGAGTGGGTGGGTGGGTGAGTGGGTGAGTGAGTGGGTAAGTGTGTGGGTGGGTGTGTGGGTGGGTGGGTGAGTTGGTGGGTGAGCTGGTGAGCGGGTGGGCGGGCGGGTGAGTTGGTGAGTGGGCGGGTGAGCGATTGGGTGAGCGAGCGAGCGAGCGAGCGGGTGGGTGAGTGGGTGAGCGGGTGAGTTTGGCCCGGCAAGGTCACGGACTCGCATCGTGGCCTCGTGGGGTGCCGCAGAGCCCCCCCCTGTCCACCCCTCTCTCGCTCCCCCCTCTCGCTCCCCCCTCTCACTCCCTCCCTCGCCCCCCTCTCGCTCCCCCCTCTCCCAATCCACTGCTAGATGAGCGCCTCCAAACCGAGGCGGGTGTGGTTTGACTGCACTGTTGCCAGTCGCCTGGCGCTTTGGCCTTTTACACCCACACACACTCACTCAACCACTCACCCACCCACTCACCCACTCACCCACCCACCCACTCACCCACCCACTCACCCACTCATCCACCCACCCCACTCACCCACCAACTCACCCACCCACCCACTCACCCACCCACTCACCCACCCACTCACCCACTCACCCACCCACCCACTCACCCACCCACTCACCCACTCATCCACCCACCCACTCACCCACCAACTCACCCACCCACCCACTCACCCACCCACTCACCCACCCACTCACCCACTCACCCACCCACCCACCCACCCACTCACCCACTCACCCACCCACCCACTCACCCACCCACTCACCCACTCATCCCCACCACTCACCCACCCACCCAAGCACCCACCCACTCACCCACTCACCCACCCACTCATCCACCCACTCACCCACTCATCCACCCACCCACCCACCCACCAACTCACTGACCCACCCACTCACCCACCCACTCACCCACCCACTCATGCAACCACTCACTCACCCACCCACTCACCCACTCATCCACCCACTCACCCACCCACTCACCCACTCATCCACCCACTCACCCACTCATCCACCCACTCACCCACTCATCCACCCACTCACCCACTCATTCACCCACCCACTCACCCACCAACTCACTCACCCACCCACTCACCCACTCACCCACACCACTCACCCACCCACTCACCCACTCATCCACCCACTCACCCATTCACCCACCCACTCATCCACCCACTCACCCACTCATCCACCCACTCACCCACTCATCCACCCACTCACCCACTCATCCACCCACCCACCCACTCACCCACCCACTCACTCACCCACCCACTCACCCACCCACTCACACTCACCCACTGAGCCACCCACACACTCACACACTCACTCACTGACCCACACACTCACCCACTCACCCACTCATTCACTCACCCACTCACTCATTCACTGACCCACCGACTCACACACTCACCCACGAACTCACTCACTCGCTCCTCAACTCACCCCCCCCCCCCCCCCACTGATTCACTCACCCACTCACTCATTCGCTCACCCACTTACCCCCTGACCCACCTACCCACTCACACACTCACCTACTCCCCCAATAACCCACCCACTCGCTCATCAACTTACTCACCCAACCACTGACTCACTCATCCACCCACTCACCCACCCTGCCACTCACTCACCCACTCACTGACCCACACACTCACACACTCACTCATTCACTCACCCACTCACTCACTGACCCACACACACACACTCACCCACCCACTGACTCACTCATCCACCCACTCACCCACTCTCCCACTAACTCACTCACTGACCCACCCTCTCACACACTCACCTACTCCCCCACTAACTCACCCACCCACCCACACACTCACCTACTCCCCCACTAACTCACCGACTCACTCACTGACCCACACACTCACACACTCACCTACTCCTCCACTAACTCACCCACCCTCTCACACACTCACCTACTCCCCCACTAACTCACCCACTCACTCACTGACCCACACACTCACACACTCACCCACTCACCCACTCACCCACTCTCCCACTAACTCACTCACTGACCCACACACTCACCTACTCCCCTACTCACTCACTCACTGACCCACACACTCACACACTCACCTACTCCCCCACTAACTAACCCACCCACTCACTCACTGACCCACACACTCACACACTCACCTACTCCTCCACTAACTCACCTACTCACTCACTGACCCACCCTCTCACACACTCACCTACTCCCCCCTAACTCACCCACCCTCTCACCCACCCTCCCACTAACTCACCCACTCACTCACTGACCCACACACTCACACACTCACACACTCACACACTCACCTACTCCCCCACTAACTCACCCACACACTCACACACTCACCTACTCCCCCACTAACTCACCCACTCACTCACACCTCACCTACTCCCCCACTAACTCACCCACCCTCTCACCCACCCTCCCACTAACTCACCCACTCACTCACTGATCCACACACTCCTCCCACTAACTCACTCACTGACCCACACACTCACACACTCACCTACTCCCCTCTAACTCACCCACCCTCTCACCCACCCTCCCACTAACTCACCCACTCACTCACTGACCCACACACTCACACACTCACCTACTCCCCCACTAACTCACCCACCCTCTCACCACACCTGCAAGTCGCCTCACCTCTCTCTGCTTCTTCCCTCGCACTGCTCCGCTCTGGAATTCCCTCTCCCACCACCACCGTCACCACCACCACCACCACCACCCTCACCACCACCACCACCACCACCCTCACCACCACCACCATCACCACCACCCTCACCACACCACCACCACCACCCCACCACCACCCTCACCACCACCCCACCACCACCACCACCCACCCACCCCACCACCACCACCTCACCACCACCACCATCACCACCACCACCACCCTCACCACCACCACCATCACCACCACCCTCACCACCACCACCACCGTCACCACCACCCACCATCACCACCCTCACCACCATCACTATCACCACCACCCTCACCACCACCACCACCATCACCACCACCCTCACCACCACCACCCTCACCACCACCACCCTCACCACCACCACCCTCACCACCACCACCCTCACCACCACCACCCTCACCACCATCACAACCCTAACCACCATCATCATCACCACCACCCTCACCACCCTCACCACCACCACCATCACCACCACCCTCACCACCACCACCACCCTCACCACCACCACCCTCACCACCACCACCACCCTCACCACCACCACCACCCTCACCACCACCACCACCCTCACCACCACCACCCTCCCACCACCACCCTCACCACCATCACCACCCTAACCACCATCATCATCACCACCACCACCACCCTCACCACCCTCACCACCACCACCCTCACCACCATCACCACCCTAACCACCATCATCATCATCACCACCACCACCACCACCCTCACCACCACGGTCACCACCATCACACCACCCTCACCACCACCACCACCATCATCACCACCACCACCACCACCCTCACCACCACCACCACCACCCTCACCACCACCACCACCACCCTCACCACCACCGTCACCACCACCACCGTCACCACCACCCTCACCACCACCACCCTCACCACCACCATCACCACCCTCATCACCACCATCACCCTCACCACCACCACCACCACCCTCACCACCATCATCATCACCACCACCATCACCACCACCCTCATCACCACCACCCTCACCACCATCACCACCCTCACCACCATCACCACCCGCACCACCACCACCACCCTCATCACCACCACCACCCTCACCACCACCATCACCACCCTCACCACCACCACCGTCACCACCACCACCCTCACCACCACCACCACTACCACCACCACCCTCACCACCCTCACCACCACCACCACCCTCATCACCATCACCACCCTCACCACCATCACCACCCGCACCACCACCACCACCCTCATCACCACCATCATCATCATCACCATCATCACCACCACGACCATCACCCTCACCATCATCATCACTATAATCACCACCATCGCTACCACCATCATCATCATCTCTCTCCCCCAACCAATAACTTACAACAACATAACTTCGCCCAATGCATCAACCTCACTGACACACACATGCATGAATAAGAATGTGTGTATTTATTCTGGAGGAATCCGATGAGCTATGAAGCTCTTTTCAACGGATGTCCAGTCGGGGCACGGCGTCAGAAAGTTACAACGACAACAACCACAAACACAACAACAACAACAAACACAACAACAACAACCACAACAACCACAACAACAACAACAAACACAACAACAACAAACACAACAACAATAACCACAACAACGCAACCACAAACACAACAACACAACAACACAACACAACAACAACCACAACAACAACAAAAAACACAACAACAAACACAACAACAACAACAAACACAACAACAACAACCACAACAACAACAACAACCACAACAACAACAAACACAACAACAAACACACAAACACACAAATACACAAATACGACACGAGTACAAAGTGTGGAAAGGTAAACAAATCCTCCGAAACGTCGTGATTTTTATTTTATTTTACTTTTATTAATTTTAATGTTTTACCTACGTGACTTTACCGAAAACACCTAAGAATATGAATCCTTGCAGTCACGAAAGCTTCAAATCTAGAATTAGATGAACGTGTGTACACAGCAGTTCAAGTTGCACAAACACATCTATTCCCAAACTTGGGAAAGGTAGCAAAGCAACAGCAAGATCTTACAATCATGATTTCACGAATCACACAATCACGATCTCGCCGATCTCAGAATCACGATCTCACAATCATATCTCACAATCACGATTTCACTGATCTCACAATCACCATCTCACTGATCTCACAATCACGACCTCACGATCTCCTCCGCCGCACTCAGCGCCCCCTAGTGGACAGGGCCTGGTAGTGGTCACGCTGCATCAGAGACACCCGCACCCCTCGAATGTATCGGCCCCGGGGAGACAAAGGCGGCCGGGAGTGGGGCTTGACACACGCTCGCCCCCCCCCCCCAACCTGCCGGCCTCAATAGGTGCTCGCTAAAAGCACTTGCCCCTGCAGTCTATGTAGGCTACACGTGGGGAGAGAGGAGCGCTTGTGTCTTTGGTAACCCACCCCTCCTCCTCCTCCCCCCACCGAAGATAAAAACCCGTGGCGAATGGAAAAACTGGGGAGACAAAGGCGGCCGGGCGTGGTGCTGGTGTTGGTGATGGTTGTGGTGATGGTGTTGGTGATGGTAGTTGGTGCTGGTGTTGGTGATGGTAGTTGGTGCTGGTGTTGGTGATGCTGTTGGTGATGGTGTTGGTGATGGTAGTTGGTGATGGTGTTGGTGATGGTAGTTGGTGATGGTGCTGTTAAATGTGATAGTGGCGGCGGTGCTGATGATGTACATATGTTGAACTTATTTAGCACCGTACGTACCCTGCCGTAGGATAACAACACGAAAAGCAGTTGGAAAGAAATGCGTTAGACAGACAGATAGACAGGTAAGAAGACAGGTAAGGAGACAGACAGATCGACAGGTAAGGATACAGGTAAGGAGACAGGTAAGGAGACAGGTAAGGAGACAGACAGATAGACAGGTAAGGAGACAGGTAAGGAGACAGGTAAGGAGACAGGTAAGGAGACAGACAGATCAACAGGTAAGGAGACAGGTAAGGAGACAGAGAGAGGTCCGATTCCAGTGGGGTTAGAGGTCAAAATTAGTCCGGGATTTCAAAGGAACCCGGGTCGCCAGGTTCGTAGTGCAGCGCGCTAAACCGCTACACCACCGCTCACCACAAGGGACACACACACACCTTACACACACCTACACACACCTACACCACACACACCTACACACCATCACTCCTACACACACACACCTTACACACACACACCTACACACACACACACACCTACACACACCTACACACCTACACACACACCTTACACACACCTACACACACACACCTTACACACACACACCAACACACACAAACACCTATACACACACCTACACTCCTACACACACACACCTTACACACACACACCAACACACACAAACACCTATACACACACACCTACACTCCTACACACACACCAACACTCACACACACACACTCCGACACACATACTCCGACACACACACACCTACACACACACACCTACACACACTTACACACACACACTGACACACACACACCTACACACACACACCTACACACACTTACACACACACACTGACACACACACACCTACACACACACACCTACACACACTTACACACACACTGACACACACACACCTACACACACACACCTACACACACTTACACACACACACTGACACACACACACCTATACACACACACGAACACTCCTACACACACACACACCTACATACACACACACCTTACACACACCAACACTCATACACACCTACACACACACACACCGACACACCTACACACACACCTACACACACACACAACAACCGCCATTCGCCACTAAGTGGCGGTGACGTCATCACGACGTTTGTGCCAGGCCATGTGCACCTTGAGGCCACGTGGAGTGTCGAACGCCCGCTGGCAGGAGGTCACGGGGCAGACCCAGGTGCCACGGGTCGACTGACCGAGATGACCGAGATGACTGGCTGATGCACCACCAGCTGTACCTCCTACTGTGCCAATTTGCTGCGCTTTAGCCACCCGGCGCTCCGCTCGTTGTTGTGAGCGTCGCTCCTCCGCCCTCCGTTGTTGTTGGAGGGCGACTGCCTCCAACTGCCCAGTAGCGTCCTTCACGAGCCTCCTCCACAGAGGCCGATCTTGACACCGCTGGTAGCAGTCATCGGCAAGTACACTCAGCTCCACGTCCTCCTGTACCACATCACTCCATCTCTTCTCTAGCCCGTACCGCGCTCGTTTAGCCCCCTCTGTCCGGCCGAACAAAAGCTGTTTAGGCATGCGGTGGCTGGGCATGCGGGCTACATGACCCAGCCAACGCAGCCTTCATACGGGCTACATGACCCAGCCAACGCAGCCTTGCCTGCCGGAAGAGCTCACCGATGGGACTTTGTCCAGATCTTTCAAGGATATGTGAGCTCCTCACACAATCCAGCCTGGTTAAACCCAGGATAGATCGTAGGCAGGCCAGACTAAATTTTTCTAACCGGCGAAGATGTTCCATTTGGGGGGTCCACGTTTTGCAAGCGTAGGGAAGGGAGGGAATGACTGTGGCCGAGAAGACCTGAAGCTTCGTGCGACAGACCAGGTAGCTTCCACATAGCGTTACACAACCGATGAAAAGATATTGCCGCTCGACTGATTCGGAGACCTCTGCTGTTAAACCGGAGCAGGTCATGAGCACACTGCCCACACACCTACACACACCTACACCCCCTACACACACCTACACACACACCTACACACACCAACACACATACACACCTACAAACACTCTCCTCCACACCTACACACACACCTACACACCTACAAACACACATTTACATACACACACCTACACACCCCTACACACACACCTACACACACCTATACACACACCTACACACACACACACCTACACACACACCTACACGAACACACACCTACACACCTACAAATACACATCTACAAACACACACACCTACACACACACACCTATACACCTACACACCCCTACACACCTACAAACACACACACCTACACACTAACACACCTCCACACACCTCCACGCCTACAAACACACACCTATTCACCTACAAACACACACCTACACACACACACCTACAAACACACACCTATGCACCTGTCCGCACCTATTCCACACCTACACACACACCTCCACACACACACACACCTACACACCTACACACACCTCCACACACACACACACCTACACACACACACGCACACACACACCTATGCACCTGCCCGCCCTCATTCCACGCCTTCCGTCTTGTCGCATCTCGGCGTTTCCTCTCGCCGCGCCTGACGTTGATTGTTTCCGTTCTATTAATAAACCTTCGCTTGACGTCACGTGCCTATCTTTAGTCGCAACCCCGGGCAATGGGGGGGTGGGGGTTGCTACAGATGGAGCCTAAAGCATAGGCCCCCCACCAACCCTCGTCTAAGAATAGACAAAATCGGTGGTGCTATTAATAGACGATGCTATGTCCGGTACACTCGCTCACAACAGGCACTCACCTGCAGACAGGTACGCTAACAATAGCACGGAATTGTCGGCAGCGGTGCGCTCGGAGGCGAGCCGAGATAATTGCGGCTTCGAGGTTGTAACAGAAGTTCAGGCCACGTGGGCGAGATTGTTGACCTTCATGTGACTTGAGCCGTGCTGAGCTGAGCAAGCGATCGGTCGATGTGCCGTGAGTCTCGCGGTATAAACTGGCTGCAGAGTTTGGTGGTGCATGTTGTTTACGTCGTTCAAATGTGAAAATTCGGTCACAGTTCCTATGATCACTGCTGTTTCATTGCTTTTATGGCTTTATTTTGATGATTTTTGAAAAGTTGTTCGGTTTGGCCATGTGTGTTTGTTGTAGTACGGAGTTAGACTGATGGTCTTAATCTAAGTTGTCTTGTGGTTGTTGTTGTTGTTTGACTTGCATCCCACTGGAATTTTTGCACACAGTGTTGGTGTACGGTGCTTTTTCTGCAATATTTTGCTGTCTTTTCTTGGATTTTCTGTTTGCACTTAGTCACTTGAAGAGGTTTTCTTGCTCATGTTTTTGTTTTTTTGTTTGTTTGTTGCGGTTGCACCCGATTCAAGAGCCGAATGGCTCACAGGGCTACACCTAATACATGAAATTTGAAACTTGACCCAACCACGTGTTGACCCGGTCACGTGTTGACCCAACCACGTATTGACCCGGTCACGTGCTGACCCAGCCACGTGCTGACCCAGCCACGTGCTGACCCGGTCACGTGCTGACCCAACCACGTGCTGACCCGGTCACGTGCTGACCCAGCCACGTGTTGACCCGGTCACGTGCTGACCCAACCACGTGCTGACCCAACCACGTGCTGACCCGGTCACGTGCTGACCCAGCCACGTGTTGACCCAGCCACGTGTTGACCCAGCCACGTGCTGACCCAGCCACGTGCTGACCCAGCCACGTGTTGACCCAACCACGTGCTGACCCAACCACGTGCTGACCCAGCCACGTGTTGACCCGGTCACGTGCTGACCCAGCCACGTGCTGACCCAGCCACGTGTTGACCCAGCCACGTGCTGACCCAGCCACGTGCTGACCCAGCCACGTGTTGACCCAGCCACGTGTTGACCCAGCCACGTGCTGACCCAGCCACGTGCTGACCCAGCCACGTGTTGACCCAGCCACGTGCTGACCCAGCCACGTGCTGACCCAGCCACGTGCTGACCCAGCCACGTGTTGACCCAGCCACGTGCTGACCCAGCCACGTGCTGACCCAGCCACGTGTTGACCCGGTCACGTGCTGACCCAGCCACGTGCTGACCCAGCCACGTGCTGACCCAACCACGTGCTGACCCAGCCACGTGCTGACCCGGTCACGTGTTGACCCAACCACGTGTTGACCCAAACACGTGCTGACCCAGCCACGTGCTGACCCAGCCACGTGCTGACCCAGCCACGTGTTGACCCGGTCACGTGCTGACCCAGCCACGTGCTGACCCAGCCACGTGCTGACCCAACCACGTGCTGACCCAGCCACGTGCTGACCCAGCCACGTGCTGACCCGGTCACGTGTTGACCCAACCACGTGTTGACCCAAACACGTGATGACCCGGTCACGTGTTGACCCAGCCACGTGCTGACCCGGTCACGTGTTGACCCAGCCACGTGCTGACCCAGCCACGTGTTGACCCAAACACGTGTTGACCCGGTCACGTGTTGACCCGGTCACGTGTTGACCCAGCCACGTGTTGACCCAAACACGTGTTGACCCGGTCACGTGTAGACCCAGCCACGTGTTGACCCGGTCACGTGTTGACCCGGTCACGTGTTGACCCAACCACGTGATGACCTGGTCACGTGTTGACCCGGTCACGTGTTGACCCGGTCACGTGTTGACCCAGCCACGTGTTGACTCAAACACGTGTTGACCCGGTCACGTGTAGACCCAGCCACGTGTTGACCCGGTCACGTGTTGACCCGGTCACGTGTTGACCCGGCCACGTGTTGACCCGGTCACGTGTTGACCCGGTCACGTGTTGACCCGGTCACGTGTTGACCCAACCACGTGCATCGTTGTTGTTGGTGGTGGTGGGGGGGGAGCGGTGGCGCAGCGGTTAGCGCACTACGCTACGAACCCGGTGACCCTCCCACCCCACCGCCCTCTAACTTCAAATCCCGCTCACGGCCATTACTAACACTGGTCCCGGGCTTCCCTTAGCTCGACTCGGCCTCAAATGAGTGCTTGGTGCGTGATCTGTTGGGGAGACAAAGGCGGCCGGGCGTGGTGCTGGCCACCCACCCCCTCGTGTGCTACAGTGCCGGCTGCTGCTCGCTAACAGCACTTGCCCCAACAGCCCTGTGTGGGCTACACGGGGGACCTTTGTTATTTCGTATCGCTGCAAAAATGCCCGGGTCATCACAGGTTCCACAATGGCGATGTGAGTGAGGACACAGGGTTAGTGTTAGGGGTCGTGTAGTGTAAGAGGTAGTGTAGTGTAAGGGGTAGTGTAGTGTAAGAGGTAGTGTAGTGTAAGAGGTAGTGTAGTGTAAGGGGTAGTGTAGTGTAAGAGGTAGTGTAGTGTAAGAGGTAGTGTAGTGTAAGAGGTAGTGTAGTGTAAGAGGTAGTGTAGTGTTAGATGTAGTGTAGTGTAAGAGGTAGTGTAGTGTAAGAGGTAGTGTAGTGTAAGGGGTAGTGTAGTGTAAGAGGTAGTGTAGTGTAAGAGGTAGTGTAGTGTAAGATGTAGTGTAGTGTAAGATGTAGTGTAGTGTTAGATGTAGTGTAGTGTAAGCGGTAGTGTAGTGTAAGAGGTAGTGTAGTGTAAGGGGTAGTGTAGTGTAAGAGGTAGTGTAGTGTAAGATGTAGTGTAGTGTTAGATGTAGTGTAGTGTAAGCGGTAGTGTAGTGTAAGAGGTAGTGTAAGGGGTAGTGTAGTGTAAGAGGTAGTGTAGTGTAAGAGGTAGTGTAGTGTTAGGGGTAGTGTAGTGTAAGAGGTAGTGTAGTGTTAGATGTAGTGTAGTGTAAGAGGTAGTGTAGTGTAAGAGGTAGTGTAGTGTAAGGGGTAGTGTAGTGTAAGGGGTAGTGTAGTGTAAGCGGTAGTGTAGTGTAAGGGGTAGTGTAGTGTAAGGGGTAGTGTAGTGTAAGAGGTAGTGTAGTGTAAGGGGTAGTGTAGTGTAAGGGGTAGTGTAGTGTAAGAGGTAGTGTAGTGTTAGATGTAGTGTAGTGTAAGAGGTAGTGTAGTGTAAGAGGTAGTGTAGTGTAAGCGGTAGTGTAGTGTAAGAGGTAGTGTAGTGTAAGGGGTAGTGTAGTGTAAGAGGTAGTGTAGTGTTAGATGTAGTGTAGTGTAAGAGGTAGTGTAGTGTAAGAGGTAGTGTAGTGTAAGAGGTAGTGTAGTGTAAGGGGTAGTGTAGTGTAAGAGGTAGTGTAGTGTAAGAGGTAGTGTAGTGTAAGGGGTAGTGTAGTGTAAGAGGTAGTGTAGTGTAAGGGGTAGTGTAGTGTAAGGGGTAGTGTAGTGTAAGAGGTAGTGTAGTGTAAGGGGTAGTGTAGTGTAAGAGGTAGTGTAGTGTAAGGGGTAGTGTAGTGTAAGCGGTAGTGTAGTGTAAGAGGTAGTGTAGTGTAAGGGGTAGTGTAGTGTAAGAGGTAGTGTAGTGTAAGGGGTAGTGTAGTGTAAGAGGTAGTGTAGTGTAAGGGGTAGTGTAGTGTAAGGGGTAGTGTAGTGTAAGCGGTAGTGTAGTGTAAGGGGTAGTGTAGTGTAAGGGGTAGTGTAGTGTAAGAGGTAGTGTAGTGTAAGGGGTAGTGTAGTGTAAGGGGTAGTGTAGTGTAAGAGGTAGTGTAGTGTTAGATGTAGTGCAGTGTAAGAGGTAGTGTAGTGTAAGAGGTAGTGTAGTGTAAGAGGTAGTGTAGTGTTAGATGTAGTGTAGTGTAAGAGGTAGTGTAGTGTAAGGGGTAGTGTAGTGTAAGAGGTAGTGTAGTGTAAGAGGTAGTGTAGTGTAAGGGGTAGTGTAGTGTAAGAGGTAGTGTAGTGTAAGAGGTAGTGTAGTGTAAGAGGTAGTGTAGTGTTAGATGTAGTGTAGTGTAAGGGGTAGTGTAGTGTAAGAGGTAGTGTAGTGTAAGGGGTAGTGTAGTGTAAGGGGTAGTGTAGTGTAAGAGGTAGTGTAGTGTAAGGGGTAGTGTAGTGTAAGGGGTAGTGTAGTGTAAGAGGTAGTGTAGTGTAAGAGGTAGTGTAGTGTAAGGGGTAGTGTAGTGTAAGAGGTAGTGTAGTGTAAGAGGTAGTGTAGTGATAATTGGTTTTTTACCCTTCTATCTGGCAACAAAACTGACACCTTTTTTTACGAGGAGTCATGTTTGCATAGACCACAATACCTGCAGTAATAATGCAAACAAAAAACATAACTCTGATAATGTGCACTGTCCTTGAAGTTGATTGGTCCACACCCGAGACAGCTTTTCTTAGAGCCTAGTCTCACATGGTGTTGGAGCAGATGACGCCAAAAGGCGCACAACTCAAAGACAATGTACCATCAGAGTATGAGAGCTCGGGGTAAGCATTTACACCATTGGAGCCTCATTTGCCAGTAAAAAATATGATAATTGTTTTTTTACCCTTCTATCTGGCAACAAAACTGACACCTTTTGTACGAGGAGTCATGTATGCATAGTCCACAATACCTGCAGTCATAATGCAAACAAAAAACATAACTCTGAAAATGATATTCACTGTCCTTGAAGTTGATTGGTCCACACCCGAGACAGCTTTCCTTAGAGCCTAGTCTCACATGGTGTTGGACCAGATGACGCCAAAGGCGCACTCATCTGAAAAAATTAACCCGTAAAAACAAAGTTTTTCACTCTAAATCCTGTATATGCGTGGCGGCTAGAGTCCTCTCGTCCTCTCGCTTGAGATGGCTGCCACCTATGGGTCAGATGATTGTCTGCCAGCATTAAGCAATTGGTAATTAAATATTTATTTATTTTTCCCTAAATAGTGTAAAATTTAGCAAATTGTTTTTCACGAAAATTAATTGTCACGCACAACGAGTCTGTGTGGAAAACGTCAGCTCGATTGGATCACGGGAAGTGGGTTACAAACGACCGAAAGATTTGCACGGTCGTAAGCAAGCAAGCACGCAAGCACGCAAGCAAGCAAGCGAACTTAATATAAAGGAATAAAAAAAAAAGGCTTCAGTTTTGTTGCCAGATAGAAGGGTCAAAAACCAATTATCATATTTTTTACTGCCAAATGAGGTTCCAATGAGGTAGTGTAGTGTAAGAGTTCGCGTTTACCTGCCTTTCTCCCTACCTATCTTCTTGTATCTCCACCCGTCCACTTTGCCTCTCCACCATGCCTCTATTTTTAGCAGGCCCCGCGTCTATTTTTAGAAAGCTTTGCCCAGAATCCGATCGCGTGGGCGCGTTTGTGAACATAACTGGCCTCCACACCTGAGGCCGTGACGTCATGGAACATCACCTGCATTGGCTGAATTCCTTCACCCCTCCCTCCCTCCCCTCTCACGTGACTCACCTGACTCAGCGGGTGAGCTGTCACCTGCTGACCTGATAACCGGAACCCTGAACACAACCACCACCAATACCACAACCACCACCACTACTACCACTGCTACCACCACAACCACCGCTACCACTGCTACTACCACTGCTACTACCACAACCACCGCTACCACCACTACCACCGCAACCACCACCACTACCACCACAACCACCGCTACCACCACCACTACCACCGCTGTTAACGCTGCCACCACAACTAACGCTACGAACACCACCACCGCCACCACCGCCACAACAACCACCACTACCACCACTATTAACGCTTCCACCGCAACTACCACTACCACCACAACCACCACCGCCACAACAACCACCACTACCACCGCAACCACCACTACCACCACTACCACCACAACCACCGCAACCACCGCTACCACCACCACCGCCGCCACCACCGCCACAACAACCACCACTACCACCACTACCATCGCTACTACCACTAACACCACAACCACCGATATCACCACTGCCACCACCACTACCACCACAACTACCGATACACCACCACTACCAGCAGCACCACCATCACCACCATCACCACCACTACCATCACCCACCACCATCACCATCACCACCATCACCATCTCTACCACCACCATCACCACCACTACCATCACCACCATCACCACCACCATCACCACCATCACCATCTCTACCACCACCCACCACCATCACCATCACCACCATCACCATCTCTACCACCACCATCACCACCACTACCATCACTACCACCACCATCACCACTATCACCATCACCACTATCACCATCACCACCACCACTAACACCACCACCACCAAACTCACATCCTCCACTCTCTCACACACCCCAACATCACCTTGCCCCATTTCCCCCCCCTCCCCCCTCCCCTTATCTCTCTCCCTCCCCCCTCTCTCTTACCTCTCTCTCACCTCTCCCCCCCTCTCCCTATCTCCCCCCCTCTCTTACCTCTCACCCCCCTCCCTATCTCCCCCCCCCTCTTTAACATCTCTCTGCTTATCTCTCCCCCCTCTCCCTATCTCCCATCTCCCCCCCCCCACCTCTCACACGAGTTGCCGTCTCTCGGAGCGGTTCGCTGGCTCCAGGAGTGTTGAGAGCTCTGTGGGTTGTGGCACTGTGGGTTGTGGCTCTGTGGGTTGTGGCACTGTTGGTTGTGGCTCTGTGGGTTGTGGCTCTGTTGGTTGTGGCTCTGTGGGTTGTGGCACTGTGGGTTGTGGCTCTGTGGGTTGTGGCACTGTTGGTTGTGGCTCTGTGGGTTGTGGCTCTGTTGGTTGTGGCTCTGTGGGTTGTGGCACTGTGGGTTGTGGCTCTGTGGGTTGTGGCACTGTTGGTTGTGGCTCTGTGGGTTGTGGCTCTGTTGGTTGTGGCTCTGTGGGTTGTGGCTCTGTGGGTTGTGGCACTGTGGGTTGTGGCACTGTGGGTTGTGGCTCTGTTGGTTGTGGCTCTGTGGGTTGTGGCTCTGTGGGTTGTGGCTCTGTTGGTTGTGGCTCTGTGGGTTGTGGCTCTGTTGGTTGTGGCTCTGTGGGTTGTGGCTCTGTGGGTTGTGGCTCTGTTGGTTGTGGCTCTGTGGGTTGTGGCACTGTTGGTTGTGGCTCTGTGGGTTGTGGCACTGTTGGTTGTGGCTCTGTGGGTTGTGGCTCTGTTGGTTGTGGCACTGTTGGTTGTGGCTCTGTGGGTTGTGGCACTGTTGGTTGTGGCTCTGTGGGTTGTGGCACTGTTGGTTGTGGCTCTGTGGGTTGTGGCTCTGTGGGTTGTGGCTCTGTTGGTTGTGACTCTGTAGGTTGTGGCTCTGTGGGTTGTGGCACTGTTGGTTGTGGCTCTGTGGGTTGTGGCTCTGTTGGTTGTGGCTCTGTGGGTTGTGGCTCTGTGGGTTGTGGCTCTGTTGGTTGTGACTCTGTTGGTTGTGGCTCTGTGGGTTGTGGCTCTGTTGGTTGTGGCTCTGTGGGTTGTGGCTCTGTTGGTTGTGGCTCTGTGGGTTGTGGCTCTGTGGGTTGTGGCTCTGTTGGTTGTGACTCTGTTGGTTGTGGCTCTGTGGGTAGTGGCTCTGTTGGTTGTGGCTCTGTTGGTTGTGGCTCTGTGGGTTGTGGCACTGTTGGTTGTGACTCTGTGGGTTGTGGCTCTGTGGGTTGTGGCACTGTTGGTTGTGACTCTGTAGGTTGTGGCTCTGTGGGTTGTGGCACTGTTGGTTGTGGCTCTGTGGGTTGTGGCTCTGTTGGTTGTGGCTCTGTGGGTTGTGGCTCTGTGGGTTGTGGCTCTGTTGGTTGTGGCTCTGTGGGTTGTGGCTCTGTGGGTTGTGGCACTGTTGGTTGTGGCTCTGTGGGTTGTGGCACTGTTGGTTGTGGCTCTGTGGGTTGTGGCTCTGTTGGTTGTGGCTCTGTGGGTAGTGGCTCTGTTGGTTGTGGCTCTGTGGGTTGTGGCTCTGTGGGTTGTGGCTCTGTTGGTTGTGGCTCTGTTGGTTGTGGCCGTGGCTCTGCGGGTTGTGGCCCTGCGGGTTGTGGCTCTGTGGGTTGTGGCCGTGGTCTCTGTGCTGCAGGGTTCAGGCTCAGGGGCCACGCTGCGGAGTTCCATGGGGCTCAGGGAGTTCACGTGCGGGGGGGGTGAAGGGGCTTGGCGCGTTGTGGGTCACGGGGCTTCGCGTTGGGGGTTGGATTCCGTCGCTCCGTCTCCCCTTTGGGTGACCGCTCGGCTTGCCGCTCTGTGATGAGTCTCGACCATCGTTGGATCATCGTCACCATCATCATCATCGTCATCATTATGGTCATCATCATCGTCATCATCATCATCGTCATCATCGTCATCATCGTCATCGTCATCATCATCATCATCGTCATCATCATCATCGTCATCATCGCCATCATCACCATCATCGTCGTCATCATCATCATGGTCATCGTCATCATCATGGTCATCATCATCGTCATCATCATCATGGTCATCATCTTGGTCATCGTCATCATCATGGTAATCGTCATCATCATCATCATCATGGTCATCATCATGGTAATCGTCATCATCATCATGGTCATCATCATCGTCATCATCATCATGGTCATCATCTTGGTCATCGTCATCATCATGGTAATCGTCATCATCATCATCATGCTCATCGTCGTCATCATCATGGTAATCGCCATCATCATCACCATCATCATCGCCATCGTCATCATCGTCACTTTCTGGCCGTGACGACGTCCTGCCCAGGTCCCACTCCTCTCAGCGCTGTGGATGGTGGTGACGCCTCTACCCCACGTGCTCCTCAGTGCAATCACCACCAACACCACCATGGTATATCTACTGCTGGGTGATCAATGTGATGGTGGTGACGCCTCTACCCCACGTGCTCCTCAGTGCAATCACCATCACCATGGTATATCCACTACTGGGTGATCAATGTGATGGTGGTGACGTCTCTACCCCACGTGCTCCTCAGTGCAATCACCATCACCATGGTATATCCACTACTGGGTGATCAATGTGGTGGTGGTGATGTCTCTACCCCACTTGATCCTCAGTGTAATCACCACCACCATGGTATATCCACTACTGGGTGATCAATGTGGTGGTGGTGATGTCTCTACCCCACTTGATCCTCAGTGTAATCACCACCACCATGGTATATCCACTACTGGGTGATCAATGTGATGTTGGTGACGTCTCTACCCCACGTGTTCCTCAGTGTAATCACCATCACCATGGTATATCCACTACTGGGTGATCAATGTGGTGTTGGTGATGTATCTACCCCACGTGTTCCTCAGTGTAATCACCATCACCATGGTCTATCCACTGCTGGGTGATCAATGTGGTGTTGGTGATGTCTCTACCCCACGTGTTCCTCAGTGTAATCACTACCACCATGGTATATCCACTGCTGGATGGAGATCAATAATTCCTGAATGCAACGTGCTCATCTTCCTATATCTCTCTCAAACGAGTACCTGGTGCGGTGTGTAATCGCCGCCGTTAGGGAGACAAAGGCGGCCGGGTCATGGCGACGGCCACCCACCCACTCGCGTGACCGCTTCTGCCCTTCACATGTGCTCGCTCACGAGTCTGGTAAATGGTCCCGTGACAGAATGTCGCCTGTCAGAGTTTGTGGGTGTGTATGTGGACCTTGAACGCCACGGTGGCCAGGAGATGTTAACTACCTCGCCTGGTGTGCAGGAAGTCGTGGGTTCGATCCAGACCCTGACGATGCCTGCTGCTGTATATTTGGAGTTTGCGTGTCTCGCTCATCATCATCATCACGGTGGCTAGGAGATGTTAACTACCTCGCCTGGTGTGCAGGAGGTCGTGGGTTCGATCCCGACCCTGACGATGCCTGCTGCTGTATATTTGGAGTTTGCGTGTCTCGCTCATCATCATCATCACGGTGGCTAGGAGATTTTAACTACCTCGCCTGGTGTACAGGAGGTGGTGGGTTCGATCCCGACCCTGAAGACGCCTGCTGCTGTATATTTGTAGTTTGCGTGTCTCTCTCTCTCATCATCACGGTGGCTAGATGTTAACTACCTCGCCTGGTATGGAGGAGGGCGTGGGCTCTATCCAGACCTTGACGACGCCTGCTGCTGTGTATTTGGAGTTCACGTGTCTCTCTCTCTCTGTGCAGTCCACTGCATGAACGCCGCGTCCACCATCTGGTGGCCGGGCCCGGTAACGTTAACACCCGCCACCACCCGACACAGCCGAATAGTGAGGGTTGTCACGTAAAACAGCACGTGGCCAATTCGTCACTAGTACAGCACTAGTGTGTAGTGAATAGTAGTGTAGTGTATAGTAGTGTAGTGTATTGTAGTGTATAGTAGTGTGTAGTATATAGTAGTGTATAGTGCAGTATATAAGTGTAGTGTATAGTAGTGTAGTGTGTCGTGTATAGTAATGTAGTGTATAGTAGTGTATAGTGTATAGTAGTGTATAGTGTAGTGTATAGTAGTGTATAGTGTACAGTGGAGTGTATAGTAGTGTAGTCTATAGTGTAGTATATAGTAGTATAGTGTAGTGTATAGTGTAATGTATAGTAGTGTATAGTGTATAGTAGTGTAGTGTATAGTGTAGTGTATAGTGTAGTATACTAGTACACCACACCGGTTGTATGTTGGAGAGCCAAGCCACAACATTTACAATTTGAGTTCGACGTTTCACCGGTAATTACAACCAGCTTCATCAGGCGACAGCCAGACTTGGGCTATTTGACCCAACCGGCAATGGATACCCATCGTCACGGACACGCATTCACTCATCCCACCACCACCACCACCACTCTTGCTGAAGGAGCGAAACAGCAGGATTACTCCACAAGTCTCGCTACCGTGTGTACTGTGTGTGTACTGCGTGTGTACGGTGTGTGTACTGTGTATACTGCGTGTGTACTGTGTGTATACTGCGTGTGTACTGTGTACTGCGTGTGTACTGTGTGTATACTGCGTGTGTACGGTGTGTGTACTGTGTACTGCGTGTGCACTGCGTGTACTGTACTATGTACTGCGTGTGTACTGTGTTGTTCTACGTACTGCGTGTGTACTTTGTACTGTGTGTACTGCGTGTGTACTACGTACTGCGTGAGTAGTGTGTACTGCGTGTATACTGTGTACTGTTTGTATACTGTGTACTGTTTGTGTGTACTGTGTGTACTGCGTGTAGTGTGTACTGCGTGTATTGTGTGTACTGCGTGTGTACTGTGTACTGTTTGTGTGTACTGTGTGTAGTGTGTACTGCGTATGTAGTGTGTACTGCGTGTACTGCGTGTGTATCACGTGTACCGAGTGTGCAACTCGGCAGGCAGCTGTCTGGGTCACACACACGCACGGGGTTACACACACGCACACACACCGCCGCATGAACGCCAGCCCGAGTTTATTAGAAGCCCAAGTTACAAAAGAACTCTGACGCTCAATCCTCAACTCGTTCAAGTGGGGGGCGGGGGGGGGGGCAGCGGGGGGGGGGGAGGGCCAGTAGAGGGGGGGCAAACGTGCACGCGACGTGAACTTTAGGGTCTGTACGTGGGCGCGCGCACAGACACGAGTGCGCGTGTGCGTACTGTTGTCGTGTGCGTGCGCATTGTTGACGTGCGTGTGTTGTGTGGGGAGCGGTGGCACAGCGGTGAGCGCGATCGCGCTACGGATCCGAGCTTCGGTTCCCGCTCACGGACGACGCCGGTGACGATTATCCGAACTGGTCCTGGGCCTCCCCTAGGTCGACTCAATCGAGTACCTGGTGCGGTGCGTAGTGGTAAGCGTCGCCACTGGGGAGACAAAGGCGGCCGGGCGTGGTGCTGGCCACCCACCCCCTCGTGTGCCGTGCCGGCCTTCATAGAGGCGCTCGCTGGTACTATTTGCGCCAACATTCTCTGAAGCCGATACGGGGCATCTTTGTCTTTGTTATCTGTGTGTCTATGCGTGTACGTGTGTGCATTGTCTGGGTCTAAAAATGTCCTGTGTGTGTTGTCTGTCTGCGTGTGCATTTGTGCGAGTATTTGTGCGAGTATGTGTGCATCTTTGTTTGTGTGTCTGCGTCTGCGTTTGCGTCTGTGTGCGTGTCTGTGTGCGTGTCTGTGTGCGTGTCTACGTGTACGCGTCTGTGTGTGTGTACGTGTGCGCGTCTACGTGTGTACGTGTGTGCGTGTGTGTAAGTGTGTAAGTGTGTACGTGTGCACGTGTACGTGTGCACGTCTGCGCGTGTGCGCGTGCGTGCGTCTGTGTGTGTGTACGTGTGCGCGTCTGCGTGTGTGTACGTGTGTACGTGTGTGTGTACGTGTGTACGTGTGCGCGTCTGCGTACGTGTGTGCGTGTGTGTGTGTACGTGTGTGCGTGTGTGTACGTGTGTGCGTGAGCGCGTCCGTCATTCTAAGTCGAGGACTTCTTCTGCTTCTTCTTCTCCGCTTCTTCCTCCTTCTCCTTCTCGATCTCGCTCACGTACACCTCGATCTCCTCCGCCTCCAGAATCTGCAACGGGGCAAGGCGGCATCGTCAGCGGCACCGTCATCATCAAGTCCAGCATGCACACCGTGTTTCCCTCCTAGGCTCTGAGAATCGGAAGAGAAACTAAAATACAATAACTTCACCGGTACACGTCTTCAGGTTGGCAGACGCACCGAGGCTCCCGCAAGGTCAACCAGGAGGGAGTGTGGCACGGTTTGGGAGGGAGCGTGGCACGGTTTGGGAGGGAGCGTGGCACGGTTTGGGAGTGTGGCATGGTTTGGGAGGGAGTGTGGCACGGTTTGGGAGAGAGTGTGGCACGGTTTGGGAGTGTGGCACGGTTTGGGAGGGAGTGTGGCACGGTCTGGGAGAGAGTGTGGCACGGTTTGGGAGTGTGGCACAGTTTGGGAGGGAGCGTGGCACGGTTTGGGAGGGAGTGTGGCACGGTCTGGGAGAGAGTGTGGCACGATTTGGGAGTGTGGCACGGTTTGGGAGGGAGCGTGGCACGGTCTGGGAGAGAGTGTGGCACGGTTTGGTAGTGTGGAACGGTTTGGGAGGGAGCGTGGCACGGTTTGGTAGTGTGGAACGGTTTGGGAGGGAGTGTGGCACGGTCTGGGAGAGAGTGTGGCACGGTTTGGGAGTGTGGCACGGTTTGGGAGGGAGTGTGGCACGGTCTGGGAGAGAGTGTGGCACGGTTTGGGAGTGTGGCACAGTTTGGGAGGGAGCGTGGCACGGTTTGGGAGTGTGGCACGGTTTGGGAGTGTGGCACGGTTTGGGAGGGAGCGTGGCACGGTTTGGGAGGGAGCGTGGCACGGTTTGGGAGTGTGGCACGGTTTGGGATGGAGTGTGGCATTCAGACGCTGTCTTCCTGATAGACCTGTTCTTCACCTGAGGACGGGCTGCTTGCATTGTAGCCGAAACGTCGTGAAAATTATTTTATGTTTAATTTTTATTATTATTATATTATTTCCCTTCTACGAAACCAAGAAGAAGGGTTGAATATTCGCGGATTTAAGGGTTAACCCACCACCAACCACTCCTGCACTGATGACCAACCACAACCCCACTCACCACCACCCCACCCACCACCCCACCCACCACCGCCACCCACCACCGCCCATCCACCACCACCCCACCCACCACCGCCCATCCACCACCACCCCACCACCCCACCCACCACCCCCACCCACCACCCCACCCACCACCCCACCCACCACCACCCACCCCACCACCTCACCACCACCCCCCACCACCCCCCACCACCCCCACCCACCACCCACCACCCCCACCCACCACCCCCACCCACCACCCCCACCCACCACCCCCACCCACCACCCCCACCCACCACCACCCCACCCACCACCCCACCCACCACCCCACCCACCACCACCCCACCCACCACCACCGAGGTTATCATGAGTTTACTGTACTGGAACACAATGTCCAGCTCCTGTACCTTGAGATGCTTGTTTCTCTGCATGACAGCGAGCTCGATGTTCTTACCCCCAGACTGCACCACCTGAGACGCACAATCCCACACATCGTCATCACAACAACCCCACATCATCATCACAACCCCACACATCGTCATTATCACAACAATCCCACATCATCATCACAACAACCCCACATCATCATCATCACAACTCCACAGCTCACCATCATCGTCATCACAACAATCCCACATCATCATCACAACAACCCCACACCTCGTATCCCCCGCCCAGGCATCCTCACGTCTCCCCTGCGTGTCCCCGCAAGTGTTCCTGTGCCCTCTGCGTGTCCCGGTGTCTCCCCGTGTGTCACATCTCTCCGCGTCTCCCCCGGTGTGTCTCTGTGTGTCCCCGCATGCCCCCGTATCCCACCCCGTGTCCCCACGTGTCCCACGTGTCCCCTTCGTGCCCCCCTCCCCGTGTGTCCTCCCCGTGTCCTCCCCGTGTCCTCCGGCACCTCCGATTAGCACGGTTGGCTACGTACGTCCCGTGCCCCCCCCGCCCCCCCCCCCCCCCCCCCCGTGTCTCCCCGTGCGTCCCCCGTGCCTCCAGCAGGGCGCGGATGGCGAGCTTGATGGCCTGTGCGTCCGTAGCGATCGCCTCCTCCGTGTAGTTCTTTTCCAGGAACTCGCGCACTGTCTTGGCGCTGCGGCCGATGGCGTTCGCCTGCAAGCGGTGGTGGGGGGGGATGGACAACGCCGGCGGTTTTGACCTCGTTGCAAATCGTCGGCGTCACGTACACCGTGCCGAGCACATTGCCCCCCCCCCCTCCCTCCCCCCGTGCGATGGGGTGGTCGCGCTGACGTACGCGCAAAGGCACGATGGGAGCCGTGCTGCTGTACGTGTGTGTGTGGTGCGCCGTGGTGGCTAGGAGATGTTAACTACCTCGCCTGATATGCAGGAGGTCGTGGGTTCGATCCCGACCCTGACGCCTGCTGCTGTATATTTACAGTTTGCTGTCTCTCTCATCATCATCATCATCACGGTGGCTAGGAGATGTTAACTCCCTCCCTTGTTGTGGAGCAGGTCGTGGGTTCGATCCCGATCCTGACGACGCCTGCTGCTGTATATTTGGAGTTTCCATATCTCTCTCTCTCCCCGTGGTCGCGTGGATTTCTCTCCGGGTCTTCCAGTTTTTCCCGCCACATTTTGAATCAACGTCGCCACGCGTTGAGGATATTTGTCTGCCGTAAATTTCCACGCGACAAGCCACTTCCTTGAGCTCTCATTTCTGAGAGCCAGGTCGCTTCCGAAAAATACCTATACAGCCGAGTGGGCCTTACATGGTAAAATTATAAAAAAGTTAATTAAGTAGCTAGTTAGTGGCACGCTGCACTCCACAACCCGGCCAACCCACAGTGATGAATATCTGAAGCGATCCGTGGCTTCGTCTGGGTCGACTCGGCATCACGCGAGTATCTGGAGCGGCGGTGTACTAACATCGGCACTGGGGAAGAGACAAAGGCGGCGGGGCGTGGTGCTGGCCACCCACAGCTTTCACGTGCCGTGCCGGCCTTTACAGGTGCTCGTCAAGAGCACTTGCCCCAACAGCCTGTTAGGAGCTACATGGGGGACTTTGATCTTGGTCATATACATGCGTGCGGTAGTGTAGTAGTTAGCGGTAGTGTAGCGGTTAGCGCGCTGCTGTGTGACGAAACCCGACGACCTGCATTCGATTCCCGCTCACGGCCAACACCATTAACGATGCTCAGAACCAGTCCTGTGCCTCCACTAGGTCGACTCGGCCTTAAGCGAGTACCTAGCGCTGTGTGCAGTAAACATCGCTACTGGGCGAGAGACAAAGGCGGCCGGGCGTGGTGCTGGCCACCCACCCCCTCGTGTGCCGTTCCGGCCTTCAACAAAAGTGCTCGCCAACAGCACTTGCCCCGACAGCCTGTTAAGGCTATACGAAGCATCTTTGTCATTGGGACCAGATTTTTAAAACCTTAATTGTCTTTGTGCGTGACCTCCTGCGTCAGCGAGCGAGCCTTCCGGCAACCGCTTAGCGCGGTGCCCTCAAGGTGCACCTGGCGTGGCGTGGCCTGGCGTTGTCGCCGAGTGTCGGTATCGGTGTGCGCACGAGACCTTCCACGCGTGATAGGTGCCGGACGGGTCGGTCTGGTAGAGTCGGGGAGTCCCGTCTTGATCGAACCCCACGAGCAGAGACGAGATACCAAACGGACGACGCCCATTGCTTTGTGTGTAGCGCTGGGGGGGGGGGGGGGGGACATTGACAGGGGAGGAGGAGGGGTGTTGGGGAGGGGGGCGGCATCGACGGTTTATTTCGAGGAACGTGGGTGTTCCACCAGGTCACGTGTGGTGGGGTAAAGAGTGGGTGGTGAGATGTTAACTACCTTATTTTATACTAATAGGGGTTTTTCCCCTTTTTTCTGGCAACAAAAACTGACACCTTTTGCAAGGAATCATGCTTACATTAAGCACAATACTTGCATCTTCTTGGTTCTTTCGGTAAAGTCACGTAGAAGGGAAATAATAAAATAATGAAAATAAAACATAATAAAATAATTCTCACGACGTTTCGGCCACAACGCAAGCAGCCGTCCTCAGGTGAAGAACAGGTCTGTCTCCCCGACAGACCTGTTCTTCACCTGAGGACGAAAGATTTGCACGGTCGTAAGCGCGCAAGCAAGCCAGTAAGCGAACTTAATATAAAGGATTTAAAAAGAGACCACATAGCTCAGTGGGCCTTACCTGCTAAAATCCAGAACAGCTTTTCGTTTCTAGTTTTTAACAGGCCAAATATCCTGGAGCGGGTCTCACGGAGGGTCCATCGAGCCCGGGCGCAAAGCGGAACATCGCATTCTACCTGCTTGAGGCCCGCGATGTAGCGCGTGATGTACTCCACCGTGACGGGGTCCTCCACCGTCAGCTTGTGGCTCTGGCACTCGACGCGCGCACGGTTGATCACGATCCGCGCATCTGCCGTCAACCCTGTGGCACGGACGCACGGACAGACCAAGAACGAGTTCCATGCGTTGACGCTTTCAGCCTTAAGTTTTCCTGTCCCGTGCGTACTTGCACGGCATCAGTCTGCCTTCCGATGACGTACGCGTACGTCATGTGTATTTGGAGCTTGCGTGGTCTGTCTTCCCGTGGCCCTTTGGATTTTTCTCTGGGTTCTCCGGTATTTCCCTCCATATTTATAAATGTGCGTTTAAGAGTATTTGACTGCTATATATGTCCACGTGCGTGTGCGTCATCGGAATGGAGACCGGAAGAAAAAAAATTAAGTGCAATAACTTTGATAATTGTTTTTTTACCCTTCTATCTGGCAACAAAACTGACACCTTTTTTACAAGGAGTCATGTTTGCATAGACCACAATACCTGCAGCCGTAATGCAAACAAAAAACATATCTCTGATAATGTATGCACTGTCCTTGAAGTTGATTGGTCCACACCCGAGACAGCTTTCCTTAGAGCCTAGTCTCACATGGGTTGGACCAGATGACGCCAAAAGGAGCAGGTATTGTGGTCTATGCAAACATGACTCCTTGTAAAAAAGGTGTCAGTTTTGTTGCCAGATAGAAGGGTATCAGTCAAGCCTGGGATCGAACCCACAACCTCCTGTATACCAGGCGAGGTAGTTAACATTGCACTCCACGACTGCCACCACCCTCACTATGAGACCGCTTTCTTTAGAGCCTAGTCCCCATTGGTGTTGGACAGTTTAAAAGGGTAAAAACCTACTTCTATACTGCCCCCACCCTCTCCCGGGCCCCAACATTTTCCACCTCCACTAGAGCAACCGCTGCCACCTGCCTGCCCCCCACCACCGCCCCCACCCTCCTCCGACATCTCCCTCTGCCCCCCACCCCCCTCTGACATGTCCCTCTGCCCCCCCTCCGCACCGGCGAAGGCCATGCAGACGTGGTCATCGAGAGCACAGATCTTGCGGACTGTCCTCTCCTCCTGGAGCTTGGCCACAGACTTCTTCTCAACGGCCAGCACCACGATGTCCAGCCCTCGGATGCCCACCTAGGGTTGGGACAGCCGGAGGGAGCACAGGTAGGAAACGCAGGTGAACGGGTTATCACGGGCATTGGCCACACCGCACACACCCCAGCCACCAACCCACCCACCAGAGGTCGCAACCGGGTACCCGATACCCGTACCCTACCCGATACCTGGCTACCAGTACCCGGCCGGGTACGGGTACCCGTTTGCGACCCTGGTGCTGCCGGGTACGGGTAGGCCGTGAGTCACTGGTGAGTCACCGTTTGTCACTCATTTCGGGTAGGGTACGGGTAGGGAACGGGTACCCATACCCGGCCGGGTACGGGTACGGGTACCCGTTTGTTACCCTAGTGCGGCCGGGTACGGGTAAGGAATCAAAACCCGTTTGCGACCTCTGCCACCCACCCACCCAGTGCTCGCGAGTAGAAATGCCCCAACTGTCTGTTAATGGTTACGAAGCTGATACTGTATTTGCCTTTGTATTCGAGTGTGCGTGTGTTTGGAGCGGTGGTGTAGCGGTTAGCGCTACGAACCCGGGGACCCGAGTTCGATTCACGCCCACGGTCACCACCAGTGATGATGGGTCTCACCTAGGTCTACTCAGTCTCAAATGAGTACCTGGTGCGGTGTGTAGTAAACATCGCCACTGGGGAGACAAAGGCGGTCAGGCGTGGTGCTGGCCACCCACCCCTCTCGTGTTCTGTGTCGGCCATCATAGGTGCTGCTCGCTAACAACACTTGCCTCAACAGTCTATTATGTCTACGAGGGAATCTTTGTTAATTTAAGGAGGTTTTGTGATCATGAGATAAAATCTAGAAACGAGTGAAATAATGTAAGTTTTGCGGGGGGGGGGGGGGGGGGGGAATGACCATACTTCACCGCGCTGGTCAATGCTGCTTGTTTGAATGCGGGGAGCTATTGAGGACGCGCGAGCATAGAAGTACTGTACAACAATCTGTACTGCCTACAAGGTAGGCACACGGCGGCCTATAGCACCTGTTGTGTGCACAACACTTCCCCATTCAGACACGATCCAAGCTCCCCCCTTCTAAGCCGCCCCGATATTTTAATTGACAATTCAGTGGCAATATTAATGACACGGTCTCGATGCGAGTTAATGTGTGTCTAGGCGAATCCATGGGTATCTAAATGAGTATGCGAGTCTATGGGTATCTAAATGAGTCTCTGTAAGAGTCTATGGTATGGTCTCCATACGAGTCTATGGGTAACTCGGCGATTCTATAGTTCTCTAAATGAGTCTCTATGCGAGTCCATGGGTCTCTAAGCAAATCTGTACGTCAGTCTATGGTATAGTCTCCATACGAGTCTATGGGTCGCTATGCGAATCTATGGGTATCTAAAATGAGTCTCTATGCAAGTCTGTGGCATAGCCTCTATATGCGAGCCTATGGGTATCTATGTGAGTCTACGGGTCTCTAAAGGTGTATTGAAAAGTTTGTATTCTGCTACTTATACTCCTGACTCATGCTGCCAACCATGCCTGCAAAGTTTGGTCGTACGTGTTATGTATATCGTTTATTGTTGAATTTGAATCACAGTTCCTATGATCGCTGTTACATTGTTTTCATAGCTTTATATTGGTGATTTTGAAAACGTTTTGGTTTAGCCGTGTTTGTTTGTTGTAGTACAGAGTTAGCCTGATAACTTTAATCTACATTGTCTTATGGATGTTATTGTTTGACTTGCATCCCACTGGGATATTAGCACACAGCGTTGAAACTCTGTTTTTTTTCTAGAAGACTTTTGCTGTTTTTTCCTGGATTTTTATGTTGCGTGTAGTCGCTTTAAGATGTTTCTTGTTCATCTTTTTCTTTTGTTGCGGTTGCACCCGAGTCAAGAGCCGCATGGCTCACAGGGTTATACCTAAAACTATGCGAAACTATGGGTATCTAAATCAGTATCTATGCGAGTCTATGATTTAGTCTCCATACGAGTCTATGGGTCGCTATACGAATCAATGGGTATCTAAATGAGTCTCTATGCGAGTCTATGGTAAAGTCACTCTATGCGAGTCTATGGATGTTTATGGATCCCTGTGTAAGTCCACAGGACTGCAAGTATAAAAACAATAACTATAATAACTATAATAACGTAAAGCCCTCTTGCCAAATCCACTGCTGAATGACCACCCCCGTGTGTCCCCGTGTCTTGGGCCGCATGGCCCGCAAGTTGAATGGGCAGAATTTAATATTTCGCGAGTGCGCCGTCGTTATATCTTACAAAAGGCAGAGTGAGCCGCGCGTTAACTTTCATCGGCACGAGGAAAGCAAATTTTTACTTTAAAAACATTTATCATTGTTAAGCGTTCGGCCACATGACAATGCAAAAAAAAAACCGGGACCGACCCTCGCCTAGAAGCCGCGCCCGGCCGCTCAACGGCCACCGACGGCGCGGGTTCTAGGCAAGGCCGTGGGCTTCGAGTAGGCCCGAGCATAGGCCGCAAACGTCCACTCCGTCTGAATGAATTAACAAAACTTTAAGGAACCACACAAACATCTCGGTTATCGTTCTAATGGAAGAGCAAGAGGGATACGTACCGCCGTGGAGCCCTTCTTCACGGCTTCCTGGGCGTATTCCACCTGGAAGAGGTGGCCGTCGGGCGAGAAGACGGTGATGGCGCGGTCGTATCGGGCCGTCATGGCTGGGCTTGTTGGCTTTGTGGTGGTTGGTGGTGGTTGTTGGTGGTGGTTGTTGGTGGTGGTTGGTGTTGGTGGTTGGTGTTGTTGGTGGCGGTTGGTGTTGTTGGTGGTGGTAGTTGGTGTTGTTGGTGGTGGTGGTTGCTGGTGGTGGTGGTGGCGGTTGGTGTTGTTGGTGGTGGTTGTTGTTGTTGTTGGTGGTGGCGGTTGTTGTTGGTTGTGGCGGTTGGTGGTGGCGGTTGACGGTTGTTGTGGTTGTTGGTGGTGGCAGATTGAACTCTTTGCAGCCGGATAATCGCGCAGTCAAAACCAGCGGCCGCTCCAAGTGTAGTGAGTCCCTGCAAGAAGAGAACGAGGACCACGACGTTGCCCACGCGGAGTGGCCGCCAGGCGGTGCCGCTGTGGGGAATTGCTGAGTGGGTGGCGCGGAAGGTTCTTGTATCGCCGATGTGCGGCAGTAATAGGGCACAGGCCACAACAACAACAATAACAACAATAAACACAATAGGGGCATTAATTCTAGATATGAAGCTTTCGTGACTGCAGGGATTCAAACTCTTTGTTTTTTTTCGGTAAAGTCACGTAGGAAAAAAAATGAAATTAAATAATGCCTCCCAAACGTGATTTAATTGAATTGTTTTCATTTATTTTACTTTTTTACCTACGTGACTTTATCGAAAAAAACAAAGAGTACAATAGGGGCAGTTCCGTATGATCCTTGCAGCACAAGTAGCTGCATAAGTAGTAGCTTCATAAGTAGTAGCTGCATAAGTAGTAGCTTCATAAGTAGTAGCTGCATAAGTAGTAGCTGCATAAGTAGTAGCTGCATATGTAGTAGCTGCATAAGTAGTAGCTGCACGTGTAGCAGCGAATACACGTGCAGCGAATACACGTGCAGCTACGACGCTTATGTAGCAGCTGCTACACGTGTAGTAGCTATAAATGTAGCTACGGGCCCCGCACTTTCAAGGGCCCCCCGCGCTAAATGCTTGCGAGCTATCAAATCCGGTTCAGCGATTCTGCACTTGCTCTATTACTATAGTACTACACCGCCTTCGAGTTTTACGAACGACTGGGTGTTTGAGGATAGACTCACACAGAGACCCATAGGCTCACTCAAACAGAGACCCATAGACTCTCACAGAGACCCATAGACTCACACAGAGACCCATAGACTCACTCAAACAGAGACCCATAGACTCACACAGAGACCCATATACTCACTCACACAGAGACCCATAGGCTCACTCAAACAGAGACCCATAGACTCATCACACAGAGACCCATAGACTCACTCACACAGAGACCCATAGACTCATCACACAGAGATCCATAGACTCACTCACACAGAGACTCATAGACTCACTCACACAGAGACCCATAGACTCATCACACAGAGACCCATATACTCACACAGAGACTCATATACTCACGCACACAGAGACCCATAGACTCACTCACACAGAGACCCACAGACTCATCACACAGAGACCCATAGACTCATCACACAGAGACCCATAAACTCATCGCACAGAGACCAATAGACTCATCACACAGAGACCCATAGACTCACTCACACAAAAAACCCATAGATTCACTCACACAGAGACCCATAGACTTACACAGAGACCCATAGACTCATCACACAGAGACCCATAGACTCACTCACACAGAGACCCATATATTCACTCACACAGAGACCCATAGACTTACACAGAGACCTATAGACTCATCACACAGAGACCCATACACTCCGTCACACAGAGACCCATAGACTCACTCACACAGAGACCCATACATTCACTCACACAGAGATTCATAGATTCACTCACACAGAGATTCATAGACTCACACAGAGACCCATAGACTCATTCACACAGAGACCCATAGACTCACTCACACAAAGACCCATAGACTCACACAGAGACGCATAGACTCACCACACATAGACCCACAGACTCACTCACAAAGAGACCCACAGACTCATCACACAGAGATCCATACACTCACTCACACAGAGACTCATAGACTCACTCACACAGAGACCCATAGACTCACTCACACAAAGACCCATAGACTAACTCAGAGACCCATAGACTCACCACACAGAGACCCACAGACTCACTCACACAGAGACCCACAGACTCACCACACAGAGACCCACAGACTCACTCACACAGAGACCCACAGACTCATCACACAGAGATCCATACACTCACTCACACAGAGACTCATAGACTCACTCACACAGAGACCCATAGACTCACTCACACAAAGACCCATAGACTCACACAGAGACCCATAGACTCACCACACAGAGACCCACAGACTCACTCACACAGAGACCCACAGACTCATCACACAGAGATCCATACACTCACTCACACAGAGACTCATAGACTCACTCACACAGAGACCCATAGACTCACTCACACAGAGACCCATAGACTCACTCACACAGAGACCCATAGACTCACTCACACAGAGATCCATACACTCACTCACACAGAGACTCATAGACTCACTCACACAGAGACCCATAGATTAACTCACACAGAGACCCATTGAGACTCACACAGAAGTTGGAATCGATAATCGATTCCGGAGCCCACTTTTCCTCAAGCGAATCGGTAATCGATTCTCGCCCTACGACTTTCCCACCCATCCGTCGCAAGCCGTTCCCGGTTGGCACGTGAAGGTGATGTGATGGTGAAGATGATGATTATCATTATCAGTCGTTGTGGTTGTTCATTATCGAAGCGATTTAGATCAATTATTCTCGCGCGAGTCGAGGCGTGATGTGCACGTGGGAGTTGTGCGTTCGCTGTGACTTTGTTGTTATGCTGAAGGCCACCGTGCACACGTGTGTTGGGGCCTACAAGCGGAATTGGGTCCTCCTCCGCTAGAGGCCGCTCGGGCTCTCGCAGTGGTGCTTGGTCTACTCTTCCACCTCGCAGGGACAAACAGCGTCCTTGTGAGTGGGTGGGTGAGTGAGTGGGTGAGTGGGTGGGTTGGTGGGTGGGTGAGTGGTTGAGTGGGTGGGTGGGTGAGTGAGTGGGTGGTTGAGTGAGTGGTTGGGTGAGTGGGTGAGTGGTTGCGTGAGTGGATAAGTGAGTGGGTGAGTGGTTGGGTGAGTGAGTGGGGGAGTGGATAAGTGAGTGGGTGGGTGGGTGAGTGGGTGGGTGAGTGAGTGAGTGGGTGAGTGAGTGGGTGAGTGAGTGGGTGAGTGAGTGGGTGAGTGAGTGGGTGAGTGAGTGGGTGAGTGAGTGGGTGAGTGAGTGGGTGAGTGAGTGGGTGAGTGAGTGGGTGAGTGAGTGGGTGGGTGAGTGAGTGGGTGGGTGAGTGAGTGGGTGGGTGGGTGAGTGGGTGAGTGGGTGGGTGAGTGAGTGGGTGGGTGGGTGAGTGGGTGGGTGGGTGAGTGGGTGGGTGAGTGGGTGAGTGAGTGGGTGAGTGAGTGGGTGAGTGAGTGGGTGAGTGAGTGGGTGAGTGAGTGGGTGAGTGAGTGGGTGAGTGAGTGAGTGGGTGAGTGAGTGGGTGAGTGAGTGGGTGAGTGAGTGGGTGAGTGAGTGGGTGAGTGAGTGGGTGAGTGAGTGGGTGAGTGAGTGGGTGAGTGAGTGGGTGAGTGAGTGGGTGACTGCTGTATATTTGGAGTTTGCGTGTCTCTCTCTCATCATCATCATCACGGTGGCTAGGAGATGTTAACTCCCTCGCCTGGTGTACAGGAGGTCGTGGGTTCGATCCCGACGCTGACTGCTGCTGCTGTATATTTGGAGTTTGCGTGTCTCTCTCCGTCCCTTTGGTGCGTGGATTTTCCCCCCGGGTCCTCCAGGGTTTCCCCCCCGCCACATTTAGAATCATTGTCGCCACTCGTTTATTTGGCTGCTGCTTTAAATCTCCACGTGATGATGACGACGATCAGTTTAACACGTAACCAATATCATCCATGATAAATGTTTTTTCGTGTTAGATAGCGTAAATATAAACGTGTCGTTAAACCCGCCACCACCCGACACAGTCAATTAGTAAGGTTTGCCACTTAAACAGAACGTGCCAATTTGTTACTGGTACAGCACACCGGCGTGTTGGAGAGCCAAAACACAACATTGTGGCCACAATATTGTAGCCGCAACATTGTGGCCACAACATTGTGGCCACAACATTGTAGCCAAAACATTGCAGCTTGGCTCTCGTACCAAACGCCCCTGATTATCGTGAATGATGGTGACGACGATGATTGCCAACCAAATGTTTCCCGCGTCTGCCGTGTTGTTGTCGTTGCAGGCTTTAGCAAAACTCCGTGCATCGCAGGGATTCCGGATATCGGGGAGTCGGCGTTCAAGTCATCCGGATATCGGGGGTGGGGTGGGGGGAGGAGCATTTCACTCATCCGCCGTCCCCTGACTCCACTGAACCGTGCAGCCTTAAGAGACCGTAGGAGCAAGTGCTGTTAGATAGCACCAACGTTCTCTGCAAACACACACGGACGCACAAACACACGTACGCACACGCTCACGTGCAAAGACAAGCCCACCCGCGTACGCACGCGTACACAAGTACACACACGCACGCAAACGCACAATCAACAACAACAACCGCCATTCGCCACTAAGTGGCGGTGACGTCACCACGACGCTTTTCCCAGGCCATGTGCACCTTGAGGCCATGTGAAGTGTCGAAAGCCCGCTGGCAGGAGGTCACGGGGCAGACCCAGCAGGTGCCACGGGTCGACTGACCGAGATGACCGAGATGACTGGCTGATGCACCACCTGTGCCCCCTACTGTACCAACTTGCGCTTTAGCAACCCGGCGCTCCGCTCGTTGTTGTGAGCGTCGCTCCTCCGCCCTCCGTTGTTGCTGGAGGGCGACTGCCTCCAACTGCCCAGTAGCAGCGTCCTTCACGAGCCTCCTCCACAGAGGCCGATCTTGACACCGCTGGTACCGGTCATCGGCAAGTCCACTCAGTTCCACGTCCTCCTGTACCACATCACTCCAAACACACGCGCGCACACAAACACTCACACACGTACCCAAGGACGCACACACGCACACACGGACCCAAGTACGCACACACGCACGCACGCACGCAGCCACCCCGGGGCCCCGCATGGCTGCCAGGGTGTGCTCCCCGTGCCTCTCGGCCGTGGCGGGCCGTGGTTGGGCCTTGCTGACTCTGCGTGCCGCCCCCCTCGGCGTGCCCCACAAGGCCCTGTGCGAGACGGCGAAGGCCCGGGGCCAGAGGCACAGGCGGGAGAGGAGGCAGATGACGGAGAAGCAGCTGGTGAGGAACGTCCCAAGACCGTGGCAGGGCGGGGGGGTCGGTAATACAGATTGCAATCGGAATCGGGATATTTATTTCAACCGGAGGAGGAATCCGATGAGCTATGAAGCAGAGGTCGCAACCGGGTACCCGTACCCGTACCCGGCCAGGTACGGGTACGGGTAGACCGTGAGTCATTGGTGAGTAACTGTTTGTCACTCTTTTCCCAACGTCTTGTCTCTTCTCACAATTCAAGTTCCTAGAATCAACCCACCCGCGCCTGCAACATGGCTTCATCCCAAAGGTCGCAATCAGGTACCCGATACCCGTACCCTACCCTTACCCGGCCGGGTATGGGTACCCGTTTGCGATCCTGGTGCGGCCGGGTACGGGTAAGGAATCAAAACCCGTTTGCGACCTCTGCTTTGGCGTCATCTGGTCCAACACCATGTGAGACTAGGCTCTAAGGAAAGCTGTCTCGGGTGTGGACCAATCAACTTCAAGGACAGTGCATACATTATCAGAGTTGTGGTTTTTTTGTTTGCATTACGACTGCAGGTATTGTGGTCTATGCAAACATGACTCCTTGTAAAAAAGGTGTCAGTTTTTTTGCGCTATGAACCTGGCGATCCGGGTTCGATTCCCGCTCACAGCCAACACCAGTGACGATTATCTGAACCGGTCCTGGGCCTCCCCTAGGTCGACTCGGCCTCAAATGAGTACCTGGTGCGGTGCGTGAAATCATCGCCGTTGGAGAGACAAAGGCGGCCGGGCGTGGTGCTGGCCACCCACCCCCTCGTGTGCCGTGCCGACCTTAATAGATGCCCACTAACAGCACTTGCCCCTACAGTCTGTTAAGGCTACACCGTTGGGGGGGGATCTTTGTCTGTGTCCTTGCCAGGCGCGCTGGTTTGTGGACGAGCGAGTGGTGCAAGTCTCGGGGGGCCGCGGGGGCGACGGGATGTGCGCCTTCCACAGCGAGCCTCGCAAGGAGTTTGGGGGTCCCGACGGTGGCAACGGGGGAAGGGGGGGCGACGTCATCATGGTCGGTAAGCACCCACCCCCCCCTACCTCCTCACCCTCCCACGCCCCCAACAATATTTATTGTGTGGCTAGGAGATGTTAGTGCAGGAGGTCGTGGGTTTAATCCCGACCCTGACGCCTGCTGCTGTAATATGCACATATTGTTATCGGAGGTACAGTTTAACGCAAAGTTGTGATTATGTGTGTCTGGTGAAACGACTCCAGGAAGTGGCCCCAAGGCTTGCCATAACGTAAGGGGCCACGTGGTCATTTACAGCCAACGTCAGTTGACCGTGGACAATTAGACCCAAGCCGAAACATAACATATAAAAAAAGAATGTTTAAAAAAAATGTTTTTAATGATATAATATAGTATTGTCATCAGTATGACATAAGTATACCAAGTTTGCAGTCCATACCACATTGGGAAGTGGGTTAAAATTGACTTACAAGATTTGAGGATACAACAACAACAGACAGAGTGAGTTAATAGAAAGCGTGTAATAGAAAGACCCATGTAGCCCAGTGGGGCTGTACCCAGTAAAATGTGAAACTGTTGATGGTGTGCGTGTGTCCTCTTGCATTTGGGGAGCGGTAGTCTAGCGGTTAGCGCGCTGCGCTATGAACCCGGCAACCCGGGTTTGATTCCCGCTCACGGCCAACACCAGTGACGATTATCTGAACCGGTCCGGGACCTCCCCTAGGTCGACTCAGCCTCAAATGAGTACCTGGTGCGGTGTGTAGTAAACATCGCCGCTGGGGAGACAAAGGCGGCCGAGCGTGGTGCTGGCCACCCACCCCCTCGTGTGCCGTGCCGGCCTTCACAGATGCTCGCTAACAGCACTTGCCCCGACAGTCTGTTAAGGCTACACGGGGGATCTTTGTCTTTGTACCAGCGGACAGAATGGTTCGCTCCCTGTCTGGGGTGTCCCGTCTCTACCGCGGACACGATGGGACTTCGGGTGGCTCGGACAAATGCTTCGGACGCAACGGCAAAGACAAATTCCTCCACGTACGTCTGTGTGTGCCGTGCCTCTGGCTGGCGTGCGTCTCTCAGCGCGTCTGTCTGTGTGTGTGTGTGTTTCTGTCTGTCTGTCTGTGTGTGTGTTTCTGTCTGTCTGTGTGTGTGTGTTTCTGTCTGTCTGTCTGTGTGTGTGTTTCTGTCTGTGTGTGTGTGTGTGTTTCTGTCTGTCTGTCTGTGTGTGTGTGTCTCGTAGTGTACGTCTGTGTGTGCCGTGCCTCTGGCTGGCGTGCGTCTCTCAGCGCGTCCGTCTGTGTGTGTGTGTGTTTCTGTCTGTCTGTCTGTGTGTGTGTTTCTGTCTGTCTGTGTGTGTGTGTGTTTCTGTCTGTCTGTCTGTGTGTGTGTTTCTGTCTGTCTGTGTGTGTGTGTTTCTGTCTGTTTGTCTGTGTGTGTGTGTTTCTGTCTGTTTGTGTGTGTGTCTCGTAGGGTGTGTCTATGTGTGCGTGTTTCTGTCTGTCTGTGTGTGTGTGTTTCTGTCTGTCTGTCTGTGTGTGTGTGTTTCTGTCTCTTTGTGTGTGTGTGTGTTTCTGTCTGTTTGTGTGTGTGTTTCTGTCTGTTTGTGTGTGTGTGTTTCTGTCTGTCTGTGTGTGCTGTGCGTCTGGCTGGCGTGCGTCTCTCAGCGCGTCCGTCTGTGTGTGTGTTTCTGTCTGTCTGTCTGTGTTTGTGTGTGTGTGTCTCGTAGGGTGTGTCTATGTGTGAGTGTGTGTTTCTGTCTGTGTGTGTGTGTGTGTTTCTGTCTGTCTGTTTGTCTGTGTGTGTGTTTCTGTCGTTTGTCTGTGTCTGTGTCTCGTAGGGTGTGTCTATGTGTGTGTGTTTCTGTCTGTCTGTGTGTGTGTGTTTCTGTCTGTGTGTGTCTCGTAGGGTGTGTCTATGTGTGTGTGTTTCTGTCTGTTTGTGTGTGTGTGTCTCGTAGGGTGTGTCTATGTGTGTGTGTGTTTCTGTCTGTCTGTGTGTCTTTCTGTCTGTGTCGCGTGTGTGTGTCTCGTAGGGTGTGTCTGTGTGTGTGTGTGTTTCTGTCTGTGTGTGTGTGTCTTGTAGTGTGTGTCTGTGTCTGCCGTGCCTGTCTGGCGTGCGTCTCTCAGCGCGTCTGTGTGTGTGTGTTTCTGTCTGTCTGTGTGTGTGTGTGTGTGTTTCTGTCTGTCTGTCTGTGTGTGTGTGTGTTTCTGTCTGTCTGTGTGTGTGTGTCTCGTAGTGTGTGTTTATGTGTGTGTGTGTTTCTGTCTGTCTGTCTGTGTGTTTCTGTCTGTCTGTGTCTGTGTGTGTCTCGTAGTGTGTGTGTGTTTTTGTCTGTCTGTGTGTGTGTGTCTCGTAGTGTGTGTTTGTCTGTGTGTGTGTGTTTCTCTCTGTCTGTGTGTGTGTTTCGTAGTGTGTGTCTATGTGTGTGTGTGTTTCTGTCTGTCTGTGTGTGTGTCTCGTAGTGTGTGTCTATGTGTGTGTGTGTGTTTCTGTCTGTCTGTGTGTGTGTTTCGTAGTGTGTGTCTATGTGTGTGTGTGTTTCTGTCTGTGTGTGTGTGTCTCGTAGTGTGTGTCTATGTGTGTGTGTGTTTCTGTCTGTGTGTGTCTCGTAGTGTGTGTTTGTCTTTGTGTGTGTGTTTCTGTCTGTGTGTCTGTGTGTGTGTCTCGTAGTGTGTGTCTATGTGTGTGTGTGTGTTTCTGTCTGTCTGTGTGTGTCTCGTAGTGTGTGTTTGGCACAGTAGGGGGCACAGGTGGTGCATCAGCCAGTCATCTTAGTCATCTCAGTCAGTCGACCCGTGGCACCTGGGTCTGCCCCGTGACCTCCTGCCAGCGGGCGTTCGACACTTCACGTGGCCTCAAAGTGCACCTAGCCTGGCACAAGCGCCGTGGTGACGTCACCGCCACTTAGTGACGAATGGCGGTTGTCGTTGTGCACGAGTGTACGGGGGCGGGGGGAGCGCTGGTGCAGTGATTAGCGCACTGCTCCACGAACACCGGTGACCCTAGTTCAGTTCCCGCCAACAACATCTGAACAGCTTTGGGCTTGCCCTAGGTCGACTCAGCCTCAAAGCGAGTGCCGCTCGGTCAACACGTGTCGCCCCCCCGGGTGCGGTTCTGGCCACACGGCCCCGATCTTGGGTGCCGCTCGCCAACGGCACTTGCCCCGACGGCGTGCGTGGGCTACGCGGGTGACCTTTGCCCGTGTGTAGGTGCCGGTGGGCACGGTGGTACGTGAGGCGGGCTCCTTGGTGGCCGACCTCAGCGAGCAGGGCGAGGAGGTGGTGGTGGCGCGGGGGGGGGTCGGGGGGCGCGGCAACCACAGCTTCCTCACCAACGACAACCGGGCACCCACCACCACGGAGAAGGTGAACGCACACACGCACGTACGCACGTACGTACACATACGCACGTACACACGTACGCACACACACGCACGTACACACGTACGCACACGTACACACGTACGCACACACGTACACACGTAGACGTGTACACACGTACGCAC
>NC_083838.1:1695276-1717776 GCF_015708825.2 Lethenteron reissneri
TTGGCATTCTCCTGCCCCGAGTAGAGGACTGTCCACCCCTCATGGTGGCAGGAGCCAGAGCCAGTCCACCAGACCTCCAGAATACCACAAAGATCCAGGCGGGTACCGGTCCAGCTCCCGACAGAGGAGTGGCAGCCTCTCCTCCGCAGTGAGCGTGGCCATCTGTAGTGGCTTTTCGTTGTTTCTGGAGGAGCCCCGAGGGTAAGGATTCAGTCTCGTGGCTCCGCCAATTGGGGTTTGGCCAGGAGACGTCATAGACGCCTGTCCCTCCCGGCGTCTCCGGCACAAGCTTAATAAGTTTTTTACATCGTAGTTTAGTGGTAGTTAATTGAAGGTGGAGGGGTTACCAGCCCCTCGCACCCGTCCAGAGCCCCCGTTTGGCCGCTGTGGTGGCTACAAACGCCATGAAGGGAGAGGCCAATCAAAATTGGCCCTCCCCCCATGGCACTGCTGCCCACCACAGCGTTGCCGTCCGGCACCACGAGTTGGTAGGGGGTTGTTTTGCCGGACACCACCACCACCGCTTCCACCACCATAACCACCTCTACCACAACCACCACCGCCGCCACCACCATCATCACCTCCACCACCACCTCCACCACCAACACCTCCACCACTACCACCACCAGCTCCACCACCATCATCACCTCCACCACCACCTCCACCACCACCTCCACCAGCACCACCTCTACCACCACCTGTAAAGCACTTTGATCCCTTGTGCGATTGCTTTCTTGTAGAAAAATAAACCCCCCGAGTTTACCATGTTTACATTATAGCATTGCACGATTACTACAGCGTTAAAAACGCGCGGAATATTTCTCACAACCGCCAACCTCTCTCTCCCTCCCCACCACCACCCCCGTCCACACCAACACCACCACCACCACCGCCACCACCCCCACCACCCCCACCACCACCACCACCACCCCCACCCCTGGCCACACCACCACCCCCACCACCCCCACCACCACCACCACCCCCACCACCCCCACCACCCCCACCACCACCACCCCCACCACCCCCACCACCACCACCACCCCCACCACCACCACCACCCCCACCACCACCACCACCCCCACCACCACCACCACCACCACCACCCCCACCACCCCCCCCACCCACAGTGGCCGACATCCCCGGCATCGTGGTGGGTGCGCACGCGGGACGCGGCCTGGGCCTCTCCTTCCTGCGCCACGTGGAGCGTTGCCGCGCGCTGCTCTACGTCGTGGACCTGTGCGGCGCCGCCGCCCCCGCCCGCCGCCTCTCCGAGCTGCGGCGCGAGCTGCTCCTCCACGACCCCTGGCTGGCGCTGGCGCCGCACGCCGTCGTAGGCGCCAAGCTCGACCTGCCGGGGGCACGGGAGGCGCTGGCGCGGCTACGCGACGAGCTGGCGGCGGCGGCGGAGGAGGGCGGTGGCGTAGGAACGGAAGCCGCCGCCGTGGTCGTCCTCGGCGTGTCGGCGAAGACCGGCGAGAACGTGGGGAGCCTGGCGGCGCTGCTGAGGCGGGAGTTTGACGGCGCGGAGGAGAAGGAGGAGTAGCGGCAGGGGTGGGTGGGCACGCCGCGTGGACATGACGACACCCACCCCCCCACCCCCACCACCCCCGTGTAGCTGTAACAGGCTGTAGGGGCAAGTGCTGTTAGCGAGTAGCAGCTGTGAAGGTCGGCACTGTGGCACGCGAGGGGGGTGGGTGGTCAGCACCACGCCCCGGTCGCCTTTGTCTCCCCAGTGCCGATGTTTACTACACGCCGCACGCACACCTACGCACGCACACCTACGCACGCACACCTACGCACGCACACCTACGCACGCACACCTACGCATGCACACCTACGCACGCACACCTACACACACACACATACACACGCACCTATGCACGCGAGCACGCACCAAAACGCACGCGCTACACACATACACACGCACACCTACACACCTACACACGCACGCACACCGACATGCATATACACACGCACCTACGCACGCGCTACACACACACACGCGCGCATACCACGTGCGGCTATGTTGCTGACGCGATCGCCTTGCACCGTGTGATGGACCCCCCCCCCTACACGTGTAGTAGCTACAACACGTGTAGTAGCTACACGTGTAGTAGCTACACGTGTAGCAGCTACACACGTGTAGCAGCTACACGTGTAGCAGCTACACACGTGTAGTAGCTACAACACGTGTAGTAGCTACACGTGTAGTAGCTACACGTGTAGTAGCTACACACGTGTAGTAGCTACACATGTGTAGTAGCTACGGACCCCGCACTTTCGAGGGCCCAGCGCTAAATGCTTTTGAGCGGTTCAGTGATTCCGCACTTTCTGTATTACCATAGTACTATACCGCCTTCGACTTTTATGAACGACTGGATGTTTAAGGTTAGCGATTTGTCATTACCTGGTTGTATAGCAAATAAAAAAATACAATTACAGTAAAACCTGTACTGTACTATGCAATTAAACATTTTGTGCGTTTTAATATTTACGTGTTTTCATAATGTAGGTCCCCTTTATAACATCATGTGACAGGCCCCGCACCAACTTCATCCGGCACTGGGAACGGGGCCTTCCATTGAGACCGCTGACCCAGCGCAGGTCAAGTGAGTCAGTAGCCCTGTGCCATCCGGCCGAATGGAATGTCTCTCGTTGTTGTTTGGGCCGCGTTTCTCGGTGCCCAGTCTGCAGGTGCTTGTCCGTCGCTGTCTTGCGCTGGGTAAACCCAAGTCTCAGTGGTGGCTGTCAGTAGGGCTGAACGATTAGTCGGTTTCAAATCGAAATGACAATTTGAAACAATGCGATTCGAAAAACGCAAAGGCTGCGATTTTTTGCGATTTGAAAAGTCCCATTACTTATTGGAATTTTTTATATTTTTTTTATAATTTTAACTTTATTTCTTTAAATTAACAATTGTTATATGTTTGATTGTTCTATTTATACTCTTTGGTTTTTTCGGTAAAGTCACGTAGGTAAAATTTTTTTTAAATACAAACATTTTTATAAATACACGTTGGAAGCAATTCTTATCTTTTAAGTTCTCGTCTTTGCATTAGAATATATAGAGCAGTTCATATTTTGATGGCATCACGTGGCAATGCTCCATCACATGTTCTAAATCTATTACACAGTGAATATTGAACTGAAGCTTGACTTCTATTTTTTATCGCAAATCAATTCGCAATCGCAACATCTGTCAGTAAAATCACAATTCGATATTTCCCCCAAATCGTTCAGCCCGAGCTGTTAGCCCCCGACGTAGATGATGGGTGTGGGAGGGTGTGGGCAGGGCATGCTGTTCCCAGCTCACACAGGGTGTCTTGAGGAGGTGGCTGTTCACCAGGTGACTTGTGGTGCTGTCGGTTCGGACGTAGGTGGCCCGGCCTCGCTTGGCGTGTCCGCGGTAGCGGCCCGGCCTCTTCCATCACCAGTGTGGAGGTTTCCTGCAGTGGAGCGTTGGGCAGCGACGACTTAAGCATTGATAAATGTTTTTTTACCCTTCTATTTGGCAACAAAACTGACACCTTATTTACAAGGAGTCATGTTTGCATAGACCACAATACCTCCGCTTGGATGACATCAGAGGTCGCAACCGAGTACCCGTACGCTACCCGATACCCGGCTACCCGTACCCGGCTGGGTACAGGTACGGGTACCCGTTTGCGACCCTGGTGCGGCCGGGTACGGGTAAAGAATCAAAACCCGTTTGGGACCTCTGGATGACATTGATTCGGAGGATTCGGAGGGCTGCTGGTCCCACTGCGATGTGATCTTGGGGTGGTTCCCTTTCGGCTTTTGGCGACGTCGGCAAGGATTTTGGGGGCTCTTCCCCCGAAGCTTCTCATAGGCTTTAGTCTGCTTTAGTCCCATAAATATCTTAATTTTGGAGCTTTCGTGACTGCAGGAATTATTCTTTGGTTCTTTCGGTAAAGTCACGTATGAAGATAAAATAATAAATTAAATAATAGCGTTTTTGTTTTTGTGCCGATACGTGTCCTCTCTCTCTGTGTGTATCTTTATGATATCTGTCTGCTTATATGTCTGTCTATAGTTTTCTGGTTAGATTTTTGTTGCTATTTCTTTTATACCTGATGATGATTGCTTGCGTTGCAATCGAAACGTCGTAGTATGCTATTATTTAATTTATTATTTTATCTTTATACGTGACTTTACCGAAAGAACCAAAGAATAATGCCATAAATATGCTAAATTCCTCTTGATATGCAAATTCTTTTGTCAAGGCGCTCTTCCCCCCTCCATCCCAGCTTAAATAGTCGCTCCAAGCCTGGGGCTTTTCATTCAGACGCTGTCTCCTCGACAGACCTGTTCTCCACCTGAGGACGGATACTTGCGTTGTGGCCGAAACGTCGTGAGAATTATTGTATTATGTTTATTATTTTATTATTTCCATTCTACGTGACTTTACCGAAAGAACCAAGAAGATGAATCCCTGCAGTCACGAAAGCTTCTCTTAGGCTTTAGTCTGCTTGTTCGGGACTGAACTGGCAACTGTGAACGCTGATCCATCGCTCCCCGTCAGCAATGTCTGGCCCCAAATATTTCAACGCCACTCCCACCCCCCGCTCCCCTCCCCTCCCGGCCGCCGCTCTCCGCGGCTATAAAAAGCTTCTCGGCGGATGACCCCAGTGCCAGATGTCCTGAACCGAGACTCTCTCAAGGAGGTGATTCCGGGAGGCTCGAAATCCAGCTCACCCCACCGCACCCCCCCGGGGCAAGGGAGACGTCTCAAGGAGCCCACGACTACCAACAACAACCACCACCACCACGACCACCACCACCACCACCACGATGGTCCTCCCAGCCCTGAGCGCCGAGCCGACCTTCAAGAAGCTCTGCGAGTGGCACGCGGCAAACGCCTCCGCCCTGCACATGCGCACGCTCTTCCACGATGACCCGAAGCGCTTCGACAAGTTCAGGTGAGCAGCAGTAGCAGCAGCAGTAGCAGCAGCAGTAGCAGCAGCAGTAGCAGCAGCAGTAGCAGCAGCAGTAGCAGCAGCAGTAGCAGCAGCAGTAGCAGCAGCAGTAGCAGCAGCAGTAGTAGCAGTAGCAGCAGTAGCTGCAGCAGTAGCAGCAGCAGTAGCAGCAGCAGTAGTAGCAGCAGCAGTAGTAGCAGTAGCAGCAGCAGTAGCAGCAGTCGTAGCAGCAGTAGCAGCAGCAGTAGTAGCAGCAGCAGTAGCAGCAGTAGTAGCAGCAGCAGTAGCAGCAGTAGTAGCAGCAGTAGTAGTAGTAGCAGCAGTAGTAGCAGCAGCAGTAGCAGCAGTAGTAGCAGTAGCAGCAGTAGTAGCAACAGCAGTAGCAGCAGTAGTAGTAGCAGCAGTAGTAGCAGTAGCAGCAGCAGTAGCAGCAGTAGTAGCAGCAGCAGTCGTAGTAGCAGCAGTAGTAGCAGCAGTAGCAGCAGTAGTAGCAGCAGCAGCAGTAGCAGCAGTAGGAGCAGCAGCAGTAGTAGCAGCAGCAGTAGCAGCAGTAGTAGCAGCAGCAGTAGTAGCAGCAGCAGTAGTAGCAGCAGTAGCAGCAGCAGCAGTAGTAGCAGTTGCAGCAGCAGTAGCAGCAGCAGTAGTAGCAGCAGTAGGAGTAGTAGCAGCAGCAGTAGCAACAGCAGCAGCAGTAGTAGCAGCAGCAGTAGCAGCAGCAGTAGGAGTAGTAGCAGCAGCAGTAGCAACAGCAGTAGCAGCAGTAGCAGTAGTAGCAGCAGCAGCAGTCGTAGTAGCAGTAGCAGCAGTAGTAGCAGCAGCAGCAGCAGTCGTAGTAGCAGCAGCAGTAGCAGCAGCAACAGTAGCAGCAGTAGTAGCAGCAGCAGCAGCAGTAGTAGCAGCAGCAGTAGCAACAGCAGTAGCAGCAGTAGTAGCAGTAGCAGCAGCAGCAGAAGTAGCAGCAGTAGCAGCAGCAGTAGCAGCAGTAGCAGCAGAAGTAGCAGCAGAAGTAGCAGCAGCAGCAGTGCTGTGTTTGTGTGCATGCAATGTGTGTGTATGTGCAGTGTCTGTGTGCAGTGTGTGTGTGTGTATCGGTGCGCATGCAATGTCTGTGTGCGGTGTGTTGATGTGTGTGTGCGTGCAATGTGTGTGTGTGTAATGTATGTGTGTGTGTTGATTTGTGTGTGCATGCAGTATGTTGATGTGTAGTGTGTGTGTGTGCAAGCAATGTGTGTGTGTAATGTCTGTGTGTGTGTGCAGTGTCTGTGTGTGTAATGTGTGTGTGTGCAATGTCTGTGTGTGTGTGCAACATCTGCGTGTGTGCGTGTGCAACATCTGTGTGTGTGTGCTGTGTGTGTCTGCGTGTGTGTGCGTGTGTGCAACATCTGCGTGTGTACGTGTGCAACATCTGTGTGTGTGTGTGTGCTGTGTGTGTGTCTGCGTGTGTGTGTGTGCGTACAACATCTGCGTGTGTGCGTGTGCAACATCTGTGTGTGTGTGTGCTGTGTGTGTGTCTGCGTGTGTGCAATGTCTGTGTGCAACATCTGTGTGTGTGTGTGTGCTGTGTGTGCAACATCTGCGTGTGTGCGCGTGCAACATCTGTGAGCGACGATTATCTGAACCGGTCCTGGGTTTCCCCGAGGTCGTCTCAGCCTCAAAACGAGTAACCTGCCCCCACGTGTAAACAACATCGCCACTGGGGAGACAAAGGCGGCCGGGCGTGGTGCTGCCACCCACCCCTCGTGTGTCGTAGCGCCGTCCGTCGCAGGTGCCGCTCGGCACTTTGCGAACGGCGCTTGCCCCTCTCGCAGCCTGTAGCAGGCTGTAGCAGGCTGTAGCAAGCTGCTACAGGCTGTAGCAGGCTGTATCAGGCTGTAGCAGGCTGTTTCAGACTGTTGCAAGCTGTTGCAGGCTGTAGCAGGCACTAGCAGGCTGTAGCAGGCTGTATCAGGCTGAAACAGGCTGTAGCAGCCTGTTGAAAGCTGTTCCAGGCTGTAGCAACCTGTAGCAGGCTGTAGCAGCCTGTAGCAGCCTGTAGCAGGCTGTAGCAGCCTGTTGCAAGCTGTTGCAGGGTGTAGTAGCTTGTTGCAGGCTGTTAGCAGGCTGTCGCAGGCTGTCGCAGGCTGTAGCAGGCTGTTGCAGGCTGTAGCAGGCTTTTGCAGGCTGTAGCAGGCTGTATCAGGCTGTATCAGGCTGTTGCAAGCTGTTGCAGGCTGTAGCAGGCACTAGCAGCCTGTAGCAGACTGTAGCAGCCTGTAGCAGGCACTAGCAGGCTGTAGCAGGCTGTCACAGACTGTCGTAGGCTGTCGCAGACTGTCGTAGGCTGTAGCAGGCTGTTGCAAGCTGTAGCAGGCTGTAGCAGGCACTAGCAGGCTGTAGCAGGCTGTCACAGACTGTCGTAGGCTGTCGCAGACTGTCGTAGGCTGTATCAGGCTGTTTCAGACTGTTGCAAGCTGTTGCAGGCTGTAGCAGGCACTAGCAGCCTGTAGCAGACTGTAGCAGCCTGTAGCAGGCACTAGCAGGCTGTAGCAGCCTGTTGCAAGCTGTAGCAGGCTGTAGCAGGCTGTAGCAGGCTGTTGCAGGCTGTAGCAGGCTGTTGCAAGATGTCACAGGCTGTAGCAGGCTGTCGCAGGCTGTTGCAAGCTGTCGCAGGCTGTAGCAGCCTGTTGCAAGCTGCCCCAGACTGTCGCAGGCTGTCGCAGGCTGTAGCAGCCTGTTGCAAGCTGTTGCAGGCTGTAGCAGCCTGTTGCAAGCTGTTCCAGGCTGTGGCAGGCTGTAGCAGCCTGTTGCAAGCTGTTCCAGGCTGTCGCAGGCTGTCGCAGGCTGTAGCAGCCTGTTGCAAGTTGTAGCAGGCTGTTGCAGGCTGTAGCAGGCTGTGTTTTTTATCTGCCTGCGTGCTGTCTGCTGGAACCCGAGACCCGCTGGTGAGACTTGCTGACTTAGGGGTCCGGCTAATTTGGGTGCCCAACCTTTGGGCGAGTTATTTAATTATTAACGCGGCTATTTCTGACCGAGTGTAGGGTTGGTGACCCTGACAATTATAATATAATATCGTGTGTGTGTGTGTATATGTGTGTGTGTGTATATATAGGAGGGGCAGACACTTGAAACTGCGCTCAGTGCCTATGTAAGGGTGTCTGGGGTGTGCGTGTCTGTCTGGGTGTGTCTGTGTGGGTGTGTGTCTGTGTGTGTCTGTCTGGGTGTATCTGTGTGGGTGTGTGTCTGCGTGGGTGTGTCTGTGTGGGTGTGTCTGTCTGTGTGGGTGTGTCTGTGTGGGTGTGTGTCTGTGTGTGTCTGTCTGTGTGTGTCTGTGTGGGTGTGTGTGTCTGTGTGTGTGTGTCTGGGTGTATCTGTGTGGGTGTGTGTCTGTGTGGGTGTGTGTGTCTGTGTGTGTGTCTGGGTGTGTCTGTGTGTGTGTCTGTGTGGGTGTGTGTGTCTGTGTGTGTGTCTGGGTGTGTCTGTGTGTGTGTCTGTGTGGGTGTGTGTGTCTGTGTGTGTGTCTGGGTGTGTCTGTGTGTGTGTCTGTGTGGGTGTGTGTGTCTGTGTGTGTGTCTGGGTGTGTCTGTGTGTGTGTCTGTGTGGGTGTGTGTGTCTGTATGTGTCTCTATGGGTGTCGGTGTGTGGGGAGCGGTGGTATAGCGGTTAGCACGCTACGCTATGAACCCGAGTAAGATTCCCGCTCACGGCCAACATCAGTGATGAAAATCTGAAGCATGTTCTGGGCCTCCCCCAGGTCGACTCGGCCATAAATGAGTCCCTGGCGCGGTGTGTTGAAAGCGTCACCACTGGGGCGGCCGGGACCCGGCTCTGGCCACACCGCCTCTCACAGCGTGCGCCGTTCCGGCCTTCGTAGGGGCCGCTCGCGAACGGCTCTTGCCCCAACAGTCTGCTCAAGGCTACCCGGGCGACCTTTGTCTTTGTGTAGCACGGTGCTGAAGACCGAGGATGGGGAGCTCCTCTTTGACTACTCTAAGAACCTCATCAATGAAGAGGTGATGAAGATGCTCGTGGACATGGTGAGGACACCGCCAACACCTGCAGAGAGACACTGCACTGCCGTGCAGTCCATCAGCTGGTCCATCAGTCACTCCATCAACCAGTCCATCAACCAGTCCATCAGCTGGTCCATCAGTCAGTCCATCAGCTGGTCCATCAGTCACTCCATCATTCAGTCCATCAGTCAGTCCATCAGCCAGTCCATCATCCAGTCCATCAGTCAGTCCATCAGTCAGTCTATCATCCAGGCCATGAGCCCGTCCATCAGTCAGTCCATCAGTCAGTCCATCAGCCGGTTCATCAGTCAGTCCATCAGTCAGTCCATCAGTCAGTCCATTAGCTTGTCCATCAGCCAGTCCATCAGTCAGTCCATCAGTCAGTCCATTAGCTTGTCCATCAGCCAGTCAGCCTGCGGGCAGCTCAGCCAGTCTTTGGGTCAATTGGTCACCGCACCAACTCGGCCTCAAATGAGTACCTGGTGCGGTGTGTAAACATCGCCACTGGGGAGACAAAGGCGGCCGGGCGTGGTGCTGGCCACCCACCCCCTCGTGTGCCACAGTGCCGGTTGCCTTCATAGGTGGCGCGGGGTGTAGTGTTTATTGACAAGGATCGATTATAATTGCAACTCGCACTCCTCTACCATAGTACAGGGGCTTGTTTTTGTTAGTTGGGGGTTAGATCGCATAAATCAATGCCGTAATTATAATAAATAATATTCAAATATGCTCCAAATGTTCCCCACAATATATTGCTATAAAATAGATTTCTGTTTATATGATTGTGGTTATGGTTGTACTGTATTAATCCCTAATCTCTGCCATTACATACAATGAAACAAGAAAAGGTAAAAAAAACAGAGCAATGTATTACAATACACTATTAGACATTATTGTAAAAAAAAAATGTAAAGTCCATCCTATGTGTTAGTGCATTTTTAAATATTTTAGGCAGGAAATTCGTTTTTAAAATTCGATGTTTTTTTTCTGGGGGGGAGGGGGGGCCTAGACCCCCTGGAAGATTTGCCCCCCCCAATGTTGACTCCATGGCTATGGCCTTGGCATAAATACACATGCCGTTAAACCCGCCACCACCTGGCACGGCCTATTGCCAATGTTTGATTCACGTGAATGGAACTGTGGAAATTCGGCCCCGGGGGGGGGGGGGGGGGGGGGGGGTGTGAGGGGGGGCACGTGGTGCTGCCCCCACCCCCTGCCCTTCGTGTGCCGTGCCAGCCGCCCTTGGTAGACGCTGCCCCTCGCGAACGGCACTCGCCCCCCAGCTGCTCGCACTCGTTCACTCATTCATTCACCCATTCATTCACTCATTCACCCATCCATTCACTCATTCACCCATTAATTCACCCATCCATTCACTCATTCACGAACTCATTCACCCATTCAATCACCCATTCAATCACCCATTTATTCACTCATTCACCCATTCATTCACTCATTCACTCATTCACCCATTCATTCACTCATTCACCCATTCATTCAGCCATCCATTCACTCATTCACGAACTCATTCACCCATTCAATCACCCATTCAATCACCCATTTATTCACTCATTCACCCATTCATTCACTCATTCACCCATTCATTCACTCATTCACCCATTCATTCACCCATCCATTCACTCATTCACGAACTCATTCACCCATTCAATCACCCATTTATTCACTCATTCACCCATTCAATCACCCATTTATTCACTCATTCACCCATTCATTCACCCATTCATTCACCCATCAATTCACCCATCCATTCACTCATTCACCCATTCATTCACTCATTCACCCATTCATTCACTCATTCATTCACCTATTCATTCACTAATTCATTCGCCAATTCTTTCACCCATTTATTCACCCATTCATTCGCTCATTTTTTCACCCATTCATTCGCTCATTAATTCACCCATCCATTCACTCATTCATTCACTCATTCACCCATTCATTCACCAATTCATTCACTCATTCATTCACTCATTAATTCCTCAATTCTTTCACCCATTCATGCACTCATTCATTCACTCATTCATTCACCTATTAATTCACTCATTCATTCACCAATTCTTTCACCCATTCATTCGCTCATTAATTCACCCATTCATTCACTCACTCACTCATTCTCTCTCTTGTTACCCTCTCACCCCCTCTCCCCCGTGTCCCCCCCCCCCCCTCACCTCACCAGGCAAAGGCACGTGGGGTGGAGAAGGCCCGAGAACAAATGTTCTCTGGCGAGAAAATCAACTTCACCGAGGTGAGGGATGAGCGGCGTCCGGGCCAAACTGCCCGGGACGGTGTTGGCAACACTTGCCGCTGGTGATTGCGTAGCCGTGAAAACGAGCACCGCTTTGAGCGCCACGATGGCTAGGAGATGTTGACTACCTCGCCTGGTGTACAGGAGGTCGTGGGTTCGATCCCGACCCTGACGCCTGCTGCTGTATATTTGGAGTTTGCGTCTCTCTCATCATCATCACGGTGGCTAGATGTTGACTACCTCGCCTGGTGTACAGGAGGTCGTGGGTTCGATCCCGACCATGACGCCTGCTGTATATTTGGAGTTTGCGTGTCTCTCTCTCATCATCATCATGGTGGCTAGGAGATGTTAACTACCTCGCCTGGTGTACAGGAGGTCGTGGGTTCGATCCCGACCCTGACGCCTGCTGCTGTATATTTGGAGTTTGCGTGTCTCTCTCCCCGTGGTCACGTGGATTTTTCTCCGGATCCTCCTGGGTCTTTCCCTCCACATTAAAAATCAGTATTTGGCTGCGATACATTTCCACGCGACGAGCCACTTCGTTGAGCTATCATTTGTGGCCACGTCGCTTCTAGAAAAGAACGATGTTGCCAGGGATTTGGAGGCAGTCGCCCTCCAGCAACAGCGGAGGGCGGAGGAGCGACAGCTCACAACAACGAGCGAAGCGCCGGGCGGTTAAAACGCAGTGAGTTGGCACAGTAGGAGGTACACAGTTGGTGGTGCATCTACCGGTCATCTCAGTCGGCCAACCCATGGCACCTGCTGGGTTTGTTTCGAGATCTCCTCATGCACCGGTGAAGATTATCTGAGACCGGACCTGATCCATCCCTAGGTCGACTGGGCCATAAATAAGAATGATTAAAATGTAAAATTGCGGCTCAGTTTAAAGAGATGGGTTTTCCGCGCCTTGTGGGTGCCACGCTAACAGAAGCACGGATCGGCAAGAGAGCGCGACCTGTAGGTCCTGGGGTAGCTGAGCAGTTGGAGATCAGTTCTTAAGGACCGTGATAGAGGCTTGTTTGGGTGAGATTGCGTGAATGTATAAATGTTGTGTCGTTAAACCCGCCACCACCCGACAGCCAACTAGTGAGGGTTGTCACGTAGACAGAACGTGCCAATTCGTTACTAGTACAGCACTAGTGTGTAGTGTAGTGTATAGTAGTGTATAGTGTAGTGTATTGTGTAGTGTATTGTAGTGTATGGTGTAGTGTAGTGTATAGTAGTGTAGTGTATAGTAGTGTAGTGTATAGTGTAGTGTATTGTGTATAGTAGTATATAGTAGTGTAGTGTATAGTAGTGTAGTGTATTGTGTATAGTAGTGTATAGTGTAGTGTATAGTGTAGTGTATTGTAGTGTGTAGTGTATAGTGCAGTGTATAGTATAGTGTATAGTAGTGTAGTGTATAGTGTAATGTATAGTAGTGTATAGTAGTGTATTGTATAGTAGTGTAGTGTATAGTAGTATAGTGTATAGTAGTGTATAGTAGCGTAGTGTATAGTGTAGTGTATTGTGTATAGTAGTGTATAGTGCAGTGTATAAGTGTAGTGTATAGTAGTGTAGTGTATAGTAGTGTATAATGTAGTGTATAGTGTAGTGTAGAGTGTAGTATATCAGTACAGCACACCGGTTGTGTGTTGGAGAGCCAAGCCACAACATTCACGCCCAATCTGTCTGTCGCCTGATGAAGCTGGTTGCAATTATCGACGGCCTGCGACTTGCCCCAGCAGTCTTGAAGGCTACACATTGGACGGCACCTTTGTCTTTGGTGTGTGCGTGCACAGCACCGTGCAGTTCTGCACGTGGCGCTGAGGAACCGCTCGGGGAAGCCGCTGATGCTGGAGGGGAAAGACGTGATGCCCGGAGTGAAGGCCGTGCTCGAGAAGATGAAGGCCTTCTGTCACGTGGGTACACACACAGAAGGCAAAGATGCCCCGTGTAGCCTTGACGGACTGTTGGGGCAAGTGCTGTTTAGCAGCAGCGCCTATGAAGGCCGGCACGGCACACGTGTACACACACGCACGCGTACACACACACGTACACAGGTACACATGCGTACACACACACGTGTACACACACACGCGTACACACGTACACAGGTGCACACGTACACACACGCACACGTACACACACACACGTACACACACACGTACACAGGCACACACGTGTACACACACACACGTACACACACGCGCATGTACACACACGTACACAGGTACGCACACACGTTTACACACACATACGTACATACACATACGTACATACACACACGTACACAGGTACACACGTGTACACACGTGTACACACACGTACACACACACACGTGTACACACACACACGCGTACACACACACGCGTACACACACACGTGTACACACACACGCGTACACACACACATACGTACACACACACATGTAAACCAACAACAACAACCGCCATTCGCCACTAAGTGGCGGTGACGTCACCACGACGCTTGTGCCAGGCCATGTGCACCTTGAGGCCACGTGAAGTGTCGAACGCCCGCTGGCAGGAGGTTACGGGGCAGACCCAGCAGGTGCCACGGGTCGACTGACCGAGATGACCGCGATGACACAAGTACACACACACACACACGTAAACACACACACGTAAACACATGTATACACACACGTACACACACACGTACACACACACACACATGTACACCCACGTGAACACACACACACGTAGACACATGTACACACACAGACGTACACACGTGAACACACATGTACACACACACGTACACATATACACACACACACGTACACACGTACACACACGTACACACATGTACACACACACACAACCCCGCGGCGCTTTGGGATTCGCTTCCGTGGCCGTCTGGAACGCGCTCTTCCTTCCGATATCAGGAAGCCACAGGACCCGTACACTCTCAAATCGCCATCTACATCGACGAACTCATTGCTTCGCAACTGCTTTGTGTGTTTAGGTTGCTGTTGTTGTTGTTGGCTACGTACGGTGCGAAAGAATTTTGCTAACAGCACTTGCCCGCAGCAGTCGGTCGAGGCTACACGGGGGACCTTTGTCTTTGTGCAGCGCGTGCGCTCCGGCGAGTGGCTGGGCTACACGGGGAAGCCCATGACTCACGTGGTGAACATTGGCATCGGAGGGTCGGATCTGGTGAGTTTCGCCACTCCACACACTCATCAGCATCATCGGCAGCAGAATAACATTCATTATAATCATCATCATCATCATCAGCAGCAGCAGCAGCAGCATCATGACACTCATCATCATCATCATCACACTTATCAGCATCAAGATAATCACACTCATTTCCATCAGCATCATCATCGGCAGCAGCATAATCATCACACTCATTATAATCATCATCATCATCAGCAGCAGCAGCATCATGACACTCATCATCATCACACTTATCAGCATCATCATCACACTCATTATAATCATCATCATCATCAGCAGCAGCAGCATCAACATCAGCATCATCATCACACTCATTATAATCATCATCATCAGCAGCATAATCATCACACTCATCATCATCACACTTATCAGCATCATCATCACACTCATTATAATCATCATCATCATCATCAGCAGCAGCAGCAGCATCAACATCAGCATCATCATCACACTCATTATAATCATCATCATCAGCAGCAGCATCATGACACTCATCATCATCATCATCACACTTATCAGCATCATCATCATCACACTCATTATAATCATCAGCAGCAGCAACAGCATTACATTCATCATCATCAGCATCATCATCATCACACTTATCAGCATCAAGATCATCACACTCATTATAATCATCATCATCAGCATCATCATCACACTCATTATAATCATCATCATCATCAGCAGCAGCAGCATCATGACACTCATCATCATCATCAGCATCATCATCACACTTATCAGCATCAAGATCATCAAGCAATCATCATCAGGTGTGAAATCCACAGCAAGGAAATTTGAGAGAAAAAACTTAACCCGTAAAAACAAAGTTTTTCACTATAAATCCTTTATATGCGTGGCGGCTAGAGTCCTCTCGTCCTCTGGCTTGAGATGGCTGCCACCTATGGGTCAGATCATTGCCTGCCACCATTAAGCAATTGGTTATTAAATATAATTTTTTTTCCTAAAAAGTGTAAAGTTATGGAACAAAAATTTCACGAAAATAAATTGTCACGCACAACGAGTCTGTGTGCAAAATGTCAGCTCGATTGGATCACGGGAAGTGGTTTAAAAAACGACCGAAAGATTTGCACGGTCGTAAGCACGCAAGCAAGCACGCGAACTTAATATAAAGGATTTAAAAAACGCCACTTTAAAAAAAAAATTTTGTTGTGGATTTCACACCTGATGATGATTGCTTGTGTTGCAGTGGAAACGTCGTGAGAATTTTATTTTTTCTTCTTGGTTCTTTCGGTAAAGTCACGTAGAAGGGAAGTAATAAAATAATATTATGTTTTATTTTTATTATTTTATTACTTCCCTTCTACGTGACTTTACCGAAAGAACCAAGAAGATGAATCCCTTGAGTCACGAAAGCTTTAAATCGAGAATTGTATTGTTTAATATTTGTATTATTTTATTATTTCCCTTCTACGTGACTTTACCGAAAGAACCAAGAATATGAATCCCTGCAGTCACGAAAGCTTTAAATCGAAACCCACACATCATCATCATCATCATCCGGCCACACCACTCCGCTTCGTAAGCACTTGCCCCGGCAGCACTTGCCCCAGCGGCCCGCGTGGGCTACACGGGCACGGAGGGGGTGGCGCCTTTACCTTTACCTCTGCGGCCACGTGCGCAGGGCCCCCTGATGGTGACGGAGGCCCTGAAGCCGTACTCCGTGGGGGGTCCCAGCGTCTCGTTCATCTCCAACATCGACGGCACGCACCTAGCCAAGACGCTGGCCAGCCTGCAGCCCGACACCACCCTCTTCATCATCGCCTCCAAGGTACACGGCAGTCCATCGTGAGCCACTCGCACCGCCCTCTTCATCACCACCCTCTTCATCACCGCCCTCTTCATCACCGCCCTCTTCATCACCGCCCTCTTCATCATCACCCTCTTCATCATCACCCTCTTCATCATCGCCCTCTTCATCATCACCCTCTTCATCACCGCCCTCTTCATCATCACCCTCTTCATCACCACCCTCTTCATCACCACCCTCTTCATCACCGCCCTCTTCATCACCACCCTCTTCATCACCACCCTCTTCATCACCACCCTCTTCATCACCGCCCTCTTCATCACCGCCCTCTTCATCACCACCCTCTTCATCATCACCCTCTTCATCATCACCCTCTTCATCACCGCCCTCTTCATCATCACCCTCTTCATCACCACCCTCTTCATCACCGCCCTCTTCATCACCGCCCTCTTCATCACCACCCTCTTCATCACCGCCCTCTTCATCACCACCCTCTTCATCACCACCCTCTTCATCACCGCCCTCTTCATCACCGCCCTCTTCATCACCACCCTCTTCATCATCACCCTCTTCATCATCACCCTCTTCATCACCGCCCTCTTCATCACCGCCCTCTTCATCACCACCCTCTTCATCACCACCCTCTTCATCATCACCCTCTTCATCACCACCCTCTTCATCATCGCCTCCAAGGTACACGGCAGTCCATCGTGAGCCACTCGCACCGCCCTCTTCATCACCGCCCTCTTCATCATCACCCTCTTCATCACCACCCTCTTCATCACCGCCCTCTTCATCACCACCCTCTTCATCATCACCCTCTTCATCATCACCCTCTTCATCACCACCCTCTTCATCACCACCCTCTTCATCACCACCCTCTTCATCATCGCCTCCACGGTACACGGCAGTCCATCGTGAGCCACTCGCACCGCCCTCTTCATCACCGCCCTCTTCATCATCACCCTCTTCATCACCGCCCTCTTCATCACCGCCCTCTTCATCACCACCCTCTTCATCATCGCCTCCAAGGTACACGGCAGTCCATCGTGAGCCACTTGCACTGCCCTCTTCATCATCACCCTCTTCATCATCACCCTCTTCATCATCACCCTCTTCATCATCACCCTCTTCATCACCACCCTCTTCATCACCACCCTCATCATCACCACCCTCTTCATCACCGCCCTCTTCATCACCACCCTCTTCATCACCGCCCTCTTCATCACCACCCTCTTCATCATCACCCTCTTCATCATCACCCTCTTCATCACCACCCTCTTCATCATCACCCTCTTCATCACCGCCCTCTTCATCATCGCCTCCAAGGTACACGGCAGTCCATCGTGAGCCACTTGCACCGCCCTCTTCATCACCACCCTCTTCATCACCACCCTCTTCATCACCGCCCTCTTCATCACCGCCCTCTTCATCACCACCCTCTTCATCACCACCCTCATCATCACCACCCTCTTCATCACCGCCCTCTTCATCACCACCCTCTTCATCATCGCCTCCAAGGTACACGGCAGTCCATCGTGAGCCACTCGCACCGCCCTCTTCATCACCACCCTCTTCATCATCGCCCTCTTCATCACCACCCTCTTCATCATCACCCTCTTCATCATCGCCCTCTTCATCATCACCCTCTTCATCACCGCCCTCTTCATCATCACCCTCTTCATCATCGCCCTCTTCATCATCACCCTCTTCATCATCACCCTCTTCATCACCGCCCTCTTCATCACCACCCTCTTCATCATCGCCTCCACGGTACACGGCAGTCCATCGTGAGCCACTCGCACCGCCCTCTTCATCATCACCCTCTTCATCACCGCCCTCTTCATCACCACCCTCTTCATCATCGCCTCCACGGTACACGGCAGTCCATCGTGAGCCACTCGCACCACCCTCTTCATCACCGCCCTCTTCATTACCACCCTCTTCATCACCGCCCTCTTCATCACCGCCCTCTTCATCATCGCCTCCAAGGTACACGGCAGTCCATCATGAGCCACTCACACCGCCCTCTTCATCATCACCCTCTTCATCACCACCTTCTTCATCGCCACCCTCTTCATCGCCACCCTCTTCATCAAGGCTTCTAAACTACCCGGCGTCCCGGCCATTGTGAATGTTCGAGACGTGGGGGGTGGGTTGGTGTAGTGTTGTCTGTAGTGGCGGTGACGTTTATGATGACGTTGACAATGATGTCGACGACGATGATGTTGACGATGATGTTGATGTTGACGATGTTGATGTTGACGATGATGTTGCGATTATGTTGCGATGATGTTGATGTTGACGATGATGTTGACGATGATGTGAAGATGTTGATGATATTAATATTTACGATGTTGACGATGATGTTGCGATTATGTTGCGATGATGTTGATGTTTACGATTATGATGTTGACGATGATGTTGCGATGATGTTGATGATATTGATATTTACGATGTTGATGTTAACGATGTTGACGATGTTGGTGATGTTGACGATTATGATGTTGACGATGATGTTGCGATGATGTTGATGATATTGATATTTACGATGTTGATGTTAACGATGTTGATGTTGACGATGTTGGTGATGTTGACGATGACGATGGTGTTGACGATGTTGCGACGATGTTGATGTTGACGACGTTGATGTTGATGTGGACGTGTGCAGACGTTCACCACTCAGGAGACCATCACCAACGCTGAGTCGGCAAAAGCCTGGTTCCTGGAGAAAGCAAAAGATGTGAGAATACTGCACCCATGTGTCTGAGTGTCTGTCCGTGTGATCGTCCGTGTGTCTGTACGTGTGTGTCCGTGTGTCTGTCCGTGTGTCTGTCCGTGTGTGTCCGTCCATGTGTATGTGTGTCTGTGTGTGCCTGTGTGTGTCTGCCCGTGTGTCCATCTGTGTGTATCTATGTGTGTCCGTGTGTGGCTGTGTGTCTGTCCACGTGTCTGTCCGTGTGTTCGTCCGTGTGTCTGTGCATCTATGTGCCTGTCCGTGTGTGTCCATGCGTTGGCTGGGTCACGTAGCCCACATGCCCAGCCACTGCGTGCCCAGCCACCGCATGCCAAAGCAGCTTCGGTTTGGCCACATAGACCCAACTAAACGGGCGAGGCACGGGCTAGAGAAGAGATGGAGTGATGTGGTACAGGAGGACGTGGAGCTGAGTGGACTTGCTGATGACTGGTACCAGCGGTGTCAAGATCGGCCTCTGTGGAGGAGGCTCGTGAAGAACGCTGCTGCTACTGGGCAGTTGGAGGCAGTCGCCCTCCAACAACAACGGAGGGCTGATGAGCGATGCTCACAACAATGTGTGGAGCGCCGGGCGGATAAATCACTCGGTCAACTTACATTACCTGGGTCTGTCCCGTGACCTCCTGCCAGTGATGTCTCCGACACTGTCCGCTTCCGTGGATTGATCTGTGTGGACCGGAGTGTCACTTGAAGTAGAAAGGGATCTCACAAGTAGCTCGGTAATATCCGCTTCCGTGGGAAGTTTTTGACACGCACATCACCCGTAACCACGCATCTCCCGTTACCATGCCGCCCGTAACCACGCGTCTCCCGTAACCGCGTCTCCCGTAACCGCGTCTCCCGTAACCACGCCACCCGTAACCACGCCACCCGTAACCACGCCACCCGTAACTACGCCGCCCGTAACCACGCATCTCCCGTAACCACGCATCTCCCGTAACCACGCGTCTCCCGTAACCACGCGTCTCCCGTAACCACGCGTCTCCCGTAACCACGCGTCTCCCATAACCACGCATCTCCCGTAACCACGCATCTCCCGTAACCACGCGTCTCCCATAACCACGCATCTCCCGTAACCACGCGTCTCCCGTAACCACGCGTCTCCCGTAACCACGCGTCTCCCGTAACCACGCGTCTCCCGTAACCACGCATCTCCCGTAACCACGCATCTCCCGTAACCACGCGTCTCCCGTAACCACGCATCTCCCGTAACCACGCATCTCCCGTAACCACGCGTCTCCCGTAACCACGCGTCTCCCGTAACCACGCATCTCCCGTAACCACGCATCTCCCGTAACCACGCGTCTCCCGTAACCACGCCGACCGTAACCACGCGTCTCCCGTAACCACGCCGACCGTAACTATGCCGACCGTCTCTTCTGTTTACTTTCCAGGCTTCCGCTGTCGCCAAGCATTTCGTGGCACTCTCCACGAACGGGGTGAGTGCCAGCCCCACCCCCACTACCCCCACCCCCCCACCCCCTCCCCTGACCCCACCCCGCCCCCACCCCTGACCCCACCCCCACCACTACCCCACCCCTGACCCCCCACCCCACCCTCCCACCCTCGCCCCCACCCCGCCAATACCCCCACCCCTGACCCCACCCCCACCCTCCCACCTCACCCCCACCCCCGCCCACCCCTGACCCAACCCCCGCCCCCACCCTCCCACGTCTGACACTTGAACTCAGGTGACACGAGGTCACCTTGACACTTGAATTCAGGTGAGACGAGGTCACCTTGACACTTGAACTCAGGTGAGACGAGGTCACCTTGACACTTGAACTCAGGTGAGACGAGGTCACCTTGACACTTGAACTCAGGTCACCTTGACACTTGAACTCAGGTCACGTGAGGTCACCTTGACACTTGAACTCAGGTCACACGAGATCACTGACACTTGAACTCAGGTCACGTGAGGTCACCTTGACACTTGAACTCGGGTGACACGAGGTCACCTGGACACTCGAACTCAGGTCACCTGAGGTCACCTTGACACTTGAACTCAGGTCACCTGAGGTCACCTTGACACTTGAACTCAGGTCACGCGAGGTCACCTTGAGACTCGAACTCAGGTGACACGAGGTCACCTTGACACTCGAACGAGGTGACCTTGACATCACGAGGTCACCTTGAGACGATGACCTTGAGGGACCCCATGACACCACGGCTTGCCCTTCTTTTCGTGTGCGCTCGTTGTCACACAGCCCAAGGTGCAGGCGTTCGGGATCGACACGGCCAACATGTTTGAGTTCTGGGACGTGAGTACGCACACACGCGCAGCGCCTTGGGTTCACGGTTCGCCTCGCTGGCTAGGAGATGTTGACTACCACGCCTGCTACGCAGGAGGTCGTGGGTTCAGTGTGTCTCTGTGTGTGTCTCTGTGTGTGTCTCTGTGTGTGTCTCTGTGTGTGTCTCTGTGTGAGTCTCTGGGTGTGTCTCTGGGTGACTCTCTAGGTCTCTGTGTGTGTCTGTGAGTCTCTGGGTGAGTCTCTGTGTGTGTCTCTGTGTGTGTCTCTGTGTGTCTCTCTGGGTCTCTGTGTGTGTCTGTGAGTCTCTGGGTGAGTCTGTGGGTCTCTGTCTGTGTCATTGAGTCTTTGTGTGGGTCTCTGTGTGAGTCTCTGTGTGAGTCTCTGTGTCTCTGTGTGTGTCAGTGAGTCTCTATGTGTGTCTCTGTGTGGGTCTCTGGGTGAGTCTCTGTGTCTCTGTGTATGTCAGTGAGTCTCTGTGTGGGTCTCTGGGTGAGTCTCTGGATAATAACTGTGGCGAATATCTGAACCGGTCCTGGGCCTCCCCTAGGTTGACTCGGCCTTAAATGAGTGCCTGGTGCGGTGGTGTGCATCATACATCATCACTGGGAGAGACAAAGGCGGCCGGGCGTGGTCTTAGCCACACCACACCCACATAGGCGCTGCTCGCTAACAGCACTTGCCACAACAGCGTGTGTGGGCTACATGGGGGACCTTTGTCTTTGTGCAGTGGGTGGGCGGGCGATACTCTCTGTGGTCAGCCATCGGTCTCTCCATCGCCCTGCACATCGGTGAGCCTCACCACGAACCACTCACCAACTCACCTAACCCTCACCACTCACCACTCATAAACTCACCTAACCCTCACCACTCACCACTCACCAGACCCTCACCACTCACCACTCATAAACTCACCACTCACCACTCATAAACTCACCACTCACCACTCACCTAACCCTCACCACTCACCACTCACCTAATTCTCACCACTCACCACTCATAAACTCACCACTCACCACTCACCTAACCCTCACCACTCACCACTCATAAACTCACCAGACCCTCACCACTCACCACCTGACCCCCCCCCCCACTCACCACCTGACCTCCCACCGTGACCCCCCCCACTCACCACCTGCCCCCCCCGTGACCCCACCCCACTCCCCACGTGACCCCCCCCCCCACGTGACAGGCTTCGACAACTTTGAGAAGCTGCTGGATGGCGCCCACTGGCTGGTGAGTGCCGCCACCCACGTCGCCACTACAACTCAACAACAACACAACAACACATCACAACACAACAACACATCACAACACAACAACAACACAACAACAACAACAACAACAA